>NC_135084.1:5887500-6130000 GCF_051107435.1 Chaetodon auriga | reverse complement strand
CAATTTTCAAGGCATCTCAGCAGATTCTTCTCGAGCTATATGATGATGATGATAACGATGATTGATGGGTTCTTTAAGACGCTGGTGCTACAAGCATGCCTCCGGCTTTTTTCTGACATTTTAACTTGTTGTGGCAAGAAAAGCACAGGTGCTATAGGTAATTAGTAATAATAATGATGTTTAAGTTGCTATTTTATTTTGTTATTGTATATTTATTGCATAATCTTCTGCTGGGCAAATGTTGGCAAAATCAGGTATGTATGGTTGTCCACAGCAGCAAATCTCTGTTGTCAGATCATGCACTCTAACCCAGACTGGACTGTAACATAAACCTCTGTTTGATAATTACTCAGATTATAATTGCACTGGTACTGTTTAAAGAGCTGTAATTACCTGACAGTCTGCACCTGCCCCCCCCCCCCCCCCCCCCCCCAGTCTTTCAGCTCTCTCCATCTAGTTTTCATTTCTGCAGCTTGGAAAAACACAACGCACTCAGAGCTCTCTCTGCTGTCTCTGCTATGCCTGGAATGACAGAAATGGCCGCTTGTCAGTCAACTGAGTCACTGCACCCGTTTCTGTGGGCATTAAACAAACTGAAGTGCCGCCCCTTTAATTAACCCTTTTGCCTCAGCCTGTGAGGTCAAAACTAAGATTAAAGCTTCACCTCAGGTTTTTTTTTTCCTCACGGTGTTTTTTTAAGGAATTGCAGCCACCTTTTTTTTTTTTTGTTGTCGTCTACGATTCCTCCTTGAATATCCTGTCAAGTTCATGGGAATACTTTGAAGGGCTGTTCCTCAAAAGGACAGTCTTGACGGCAGGTTCTTACTGATTTATAGCTATGTGACACCGACCCTGTGACAGATACAAGCATTGTCTGTGATTAAACTGAATAATACAAATCAAACACAGTCAACCGCACGTTGATACATGTACCTTGGGATACACACCCATTCTGTGTATCTCAATAGTTCCTCTTTAAACACCGCTGTCTGCTCCGTGTTGCATCTTGTAGATTCCAATTCTTGGCTAAGTAGAGACCTTGGATATGTCATGAGGATGAAATATGAGCGGCTACAGGTATGTTCCTATTAAGGTTTGGCAGTGTCAGAGAACACTGTGGTTATTAAGTCAGCCTGATAACAGGAATGAAAAGGAAACCCTATTATCTTAATACTGTCAGTCATCTCATTCTCTTGCACTTGGCTTTCAAAGTGGTGTTTTAGGCTGTTTTGTTGTTCACATGTAGTCAGAGATGTCAGGTCACAGGCTCAGTATGATCTGTAATGAATCATACCATAAACAAAAACAGTTATTACAGGACTGAAGTTCAATTTTTCTGTACTTTGTACTTTGAGTATTTCCATTTTCTGATACTTTACATTTCTATTCCACTACAGTTCAGAGAGAAACATTGTACTTTTCACTCCACTAGATTTATATGACAGCTGTAGTAACTAAGTATTTGGCAGATTTTGATTTTTATAACAAAATACAAAAATGATCATGCATTATTATTACTAAGCTACCTGGCAGTAAATAAAGAAGCTGGAATTGGCCCCACCTTTACCAGCTGCAATGTTAGTGATGCTCCCACATTAATGCATTAATAATTAGAATCCGATGATTCTGAAATGGGTCTTTCTGCATAAAGAACACTCATTAGTATATTTTGATGCTGATATCTTCGAATGTAGGACTTATTGTAACATTTCTACACTGTGGGATTTTACTTTTACTTCAAGGTGCTGTTTGTAAGAATTGACCATCTGTCTTAATTCATATTCCAGACAAAAAGGGGACAGCAAATCACCAGACAGTTAAGCTAATGTTACTCAGACTGCTGCTAACTGTAGCTGTCTGCTACTTAGCTGAGTTAGCTGTGCAGCTGACTGAGCAGTTAGATCACCAGAGAGGCTACAGACAAACCTCCAGGTTAGCCAAACGGATTTATTAACAACTATTTTTAACCATAGTTTTCCTTTAAGCACCGTTCCATCTGAACAGGTGACTTATTACCTTCACACTGAACATGTCGATACAGGCTGGGAAACTGTCACATGATTCATCCTTTGTCAAATATTAAATCCAGACTTCAGAGATGTGATGAAAGTCATGAGGACGATGGATTGATGAAAAATAAAAAAATGTCAGAGGTTTATTTGTGGGTGAACTTTAACAAATTCCAAGTTCGTCTCTTCAAGCTTTCACTTGAGAAGCTTGCTCCCATGCGACATCCTAACTTAATGCTTTTTCCTCATGAATCACTGACATGGAAAGTGTTGACCCTCTGTTTATGGGATAATGACATAACGTTGCAAGACATCTAAAATATCTGTCCAAAAGCAATCTGATACATCCGAGTAACTTTCCCCAGGAATCAATTCCAGTTTGGTGACCTGATGCTGATACTGATGTGGAAGTTCTCGTATGGAAACTTTGAAACCAATCTGTCCGTCTGTCCGTCTCTCTGCCTGGCTGTCTCTCTCTCTGTCCCCCTCTCAGCCACTCACATAAACACACTGCTGCTACCTTTACAACACACAGCTACTCTCAAACCCACACCTTACACACACTGACAAACTGGCATGAACACAGCTCAAACACACAGACACACAGACACACACACACACACACACACACACACACACTGGCTTTGTTTGTGGTCAGTGCTGCATGCCTGTGAAAACAATGATGATCTGTGAGAAGCAGGCGGGAGCCAACCTATCCTTGATATGACAGGTGCAATAGCAAAACCTATCACATTACACCCGTAATCATTAACTACTTGTGGCCCACTTTGTGTGTGTGTATGTGTGTGTGTGTGTGTTAATGTGTGAGAGCATGCATGGTTGTCTCAGTCCAGCACACAGTCACACTTGGCTTTCTTATGCAACAGGACATCGCTTTTGTTGACAAATGACCTTATCAGGCCTCTGTACACAATGATGTCACCCCTGTGTGTGTGTCTGAATGTAGGTATGGTGGATGTCTGGTTTACTTTGGATTGGGGGGTTAAACAAACTTTATCGAGCCTCCACACAGAAACAGAAAATCAGATTCCTTCTATTTACTTGCACACCAGTGTATGTGGTGTGTAGTCACTGTGGATTTGGTTTTACGAGCTGTGAGGAAAATAAATGAAATCACACTGTAGCTCTCACTGTAAATCACGTTCATATCAACTTACCTCTCCCTTAAAAGATGAATCACTCTCTGCGAGAACATGGCCTGGCAAGTTCACTGAATCAACACTCTTATCACCCAACTTAGAAAAATGTGAAGAGCAGGAATGTTGTTTCACCCTTGTGAAAACACTGCTGTGTTCTCAAATCTCACATTGGCTTAATCCTCACAGAAAGTCAGGACATAATAAACACATTTTAAGACTATTTGGCGTTCTCGAGCTGGGCTGATGTTTAATGCCTTTTCTGAACATTATCCATTACTCTATAGTGGATGGATGCCGCTGGGTTAAGTGCACAGCAGATCAATACCTGAGTGTTAAAATGTTTAATGCTAACATTTTTTTATGCCATGCTAGCAGTGATAGCCTGCTAATACTCTAAAAGTAAGATGGGGACCCACTAAACATCAGCATGTTAGCACTGGTCTTGTGGGCATGTTAGCATGGTGTTGTTAGCCTTTAGCTCAAAGCACCACTTTATTGATTTAAAAGGAAGCTGTTTTAAATGCTAATCTACCACCACACCCTTACTCTCTGCCCTGCCACAGACAGGCCAGAGTATTTCCAGCATTGCCATTGATTGTTGCTGTGTGCTGCAGAATGGTCTAATATGAACATCAGTACCAGACAGGATGTCTGTGGAAGGTGTTTAAAGTGAATTGATTTAAAGGAAACATTTTGATCACATTCAGCACATGTGCACATGAATGATGATAACAAAGATAGATTAGTTTCAGTGTTGTTTCAGCTGAGTACAAGACTTCAAGTATATCAGCAGCCGTGGTATTTTTCAAGATAACAGCCCAGACTGTGTTGAGAACATCCAGGAGGTGTTGTACGGGTTATTTTCCATTCACTTACTGAGAAGTGGTGTCTGATTAACCTGCAGTATGTGCCTAATGTTAGTCTTGGAACAGCAAGGGGGAATCTCCAGCTGCCCAACTTTGTTTAGTCAAACTTTTTAGTCAAACACCTGCTCATTACTGCGCACAAACACACACACACACATGCACTCATACACACTCCCTTTTTCTCGACACACATGCACTGACACAACAAAAACTCAGAGGTGCCAAGAAATTCCTGTCTAATCGTAGGGCTCAGGTAAATTAACTATGACAAGTGCAAACCAATCTCTCTCTCTCTGTCTGTCTCTCGACCCATCAGTCTCTCTCTCTCTGTCTTTGTATGGACTCCATTCAGCTCTTACATAACTGTGTTGGTGAGAACCTGCTGGCTGTTCAAACAGGTCGGCATCATAGAGGATTAGACGCTGATGGACATGACCCACATACTGAGACGCTTTTCTGCAGGTAGCTGTCAGCCTGTCACCCTCAACCCTTATGACACACACACACACACACACACACACACACACACACAGATACTGTAGACACACTCATACATGCCCACACAGAGGATTCTGCTCCTGTCATGTTTGAGAATCAGGGCGGTACAGAGATAATAAATGGCTGCCAGTGGTGAAACAGGTGACTTCAGTGCAAAGTCTGCCAGTGAAACCTGTCTCAAGGCTGTGGATAGACTTTCCATTGTTCTGCCTCATTTATTGTTTGAGCCATGACTCATTGCAGATAAGCAGCTAATTCAGATTCTGCACAACTGCCTTGTGACCTGCTTTGTGTTGTTTGTATTTGTAATCTAGAGAAGGAGGCTGCCTCTAGAAAGTGTTGGTAAATCCACTTATAGAACTAGTTAAAGGATAACAAAGGCGATTTTCTCGATTTCTCTCGCTGTGAACAAATTCACGAAAACACCAAAACCAACAACGTGTTAGTCTGTCTCTTAAAAGTTTCCGGCATGGCCTGCTGCGTCTGGACCATTTGGAGTCTGTTTGTTCGTACTGAAGAGGTAAAAAAACAGGTCACTCACAGAGCTGGGGAAGTGACTTTGAAATTTTTGTCAGTGAAGCTACAAGCGACTCTTCATTGGGAGTAGCTAAACTCAGCTAGCAATGCCACACGTTTGTTAAAAGTAGTCCATTACAAGAAAAGTCTACAGATGAGGAATACATTTCAGAGCAACATTTCAATCATTTTTGGGCTTTCATTCAGAAAATATATAATATAGCTCTACTCTGCTACTCAGTAGAAAAGCTAGCTAGCATGAAGGAACATGTCCCCCAGGGCAAAACACAGAATATCACCACCCTTCATCTTTAATAAATCATTTTGTGAAGAAGGCACTCATTTTGAAGGCAGATATCTGTACTGATAGAAGCTGCCAGTTACTGATGGCTTCGTGCAGACATTCCACATCCTTACATTAAACATCTTTATAGAAAAAAAAAAAAAAAACTCAAAATATTGCAACAACATTTACCCCATCATATTCAGTCTGTGAGGGCAGACATGTCTGCGCATGGGCTATTACATCTCTACACCCAAACCCAAGCTACCAATTATAATAATCCACACTCATGCATACTTGTTTGAAGGCCAATGAAACTGTCACATTAAATTATTAATTATATACACTTCATTAAAAAGAATATTCATCATATCCGAAGTGGAGGATGGTGACTGACAGTGTTTTTATTGAAGACTGGTCCAACCCTAACAACATAACAAAACAAATCAACATAAAAGATGAGTCACACAGCACTTGTTGGTGCTCTCAGTGTAACCCTGCCCAGGAAGCCAGATGAGTGGGGCTTTACCGCATCATGCCACAGAGTTTAGATAACCATAGGTTGCCTGTTTATATTTGTCTCTGATTTGCAGCTTCATTGACAATAGTTTCATTATCCTGCTGTCACTGACTCCACTCAGCTGGCAGGACAAAATGTAAATGCAGAGCTGATAATACGCAGGTTCAGAGAGCCAATCCCCGTTCATCCTCCTAAAGTGTCAGATAATGTGCGCCCATCAGTGGGTAACCACGGCGATGGGGGAGAGGTGCACAAGCACTTAGCTTGGCTGGTGTGACATCGATCACGTCTACATGACCTGTGGAGCAGACGGACAGCAGCGAGGACTGTGTTCGTGTGTGTGTGTGTGCCGTTCTGAAGCATGTGATCATACATTTCTCATATATGTGTATTTATGTGTGTGTGTGTGTGTGTGTTTGTGTGTTTTGTGTTTGTCTGTTTACCAATGTAAAGCAGACAATAAGAGGAAGCAACTTCAGGAACAATGGATCAGCTGCAAACACCATTAAAACTAAACCCAGGGTTGCCAACTTTTGACTTCAGCTTGGAGTGAGATTTGTCCTGGGGGGCCGGTGGGTGGGGGTCGGCTCACAACCAACTCTGAATAATACCTGATGAATTCATGAAATTAGACATGTGACCATTGTGTACCTGAAATCCGAGGTCAGTGATTGAAATCCATTCCTCCTAGAGTGTTCCACATTGTCTCACCCTACTGCGTTGTGATTGGCTAAAACTATTGTGCTACTGTACTACTTTTTGCCTCTATGTGCAGCACATCGGAGAAGTTTGCCTGAAATTTGTTAGAGCGTCTTCTTTAACCCAAACTGAACCAGTAATTTGCTGTCTAAACCTAACCAAATATAGGTCTACTGTGTATATTTAGAAAAGGTTTTCTTACCTCCTCCTCCTTTTCTTACTCCTTAAAATCCCCCCCCCGAGGCTTCAGCTACCCCTACCACTAGTTTAAGGGTACTGGTAGGCAGATTTTATTGCCTTTGGACAGACTCAACGTTTGCTCCAGATTCCAGTCTTTATGCTATGCTGAGCTAAGCTAACAGGCTGGTGGCTGTTGCTTCATATGTAAAAGACAAACATGAGAAAGGTGTAGATTTTCTCCCCTAACTCATGGCAAGAAAGCTAACAGCTATTTTTTTCGCAAAATGTTGAAAATTTCCCAAACATCTGATGGTTTCATTCAGTTGAAATCAGTGTTAAACATTAAAGTGCTTCCATGTCTCCACTACCTCTAAATGAGCAGACTAAAACAGGGTAAAAGGAGGTGAAGTTCACACATTTACAGCTTTTATCAGATGCTGAGATGAGTCAAGCACCTTCACAGAATTCATGATAAAAAAAACCTTTGCTAATCAAAACATCCCCATTAATAAAGCTTACGCAGGCGATTCCAGCGTGTGCGGTTACTTACTGATACAAGATGAAAAAGCATGCTGTACATTTATTGAATCACTTCTGTGCAAAAACAATAGATTTTAGGGACAGGAGGTAAATGCTCGTCATTGTTCTCAGTTTCCATATTCATATAGTTTCTTTGGTTTGCTAAGCAGAAGATATGACGCAGTGGTTAGAAGAAAAACCCATTATGATGAATTTCAAAACAAGACCTACACCAAAAGACCCTAGGTGTCACAGTGCACTCTATATTTAGTAAATCCTAACCCAAATGTTATGTTTGTTTCTAAGTTAAGTAGTTCTAAGTTTATCTTTAAACTCAAGTCTTGATTTGTTCAATTTCTATTTCATTGTGGGGACATTTGGTGAAGGTAGAGAATTACACAAAAGACACAGCTACTTTAAACGATATGTAAAATGTAAATTTCTGTTAGGTTTTTTTTTTTTTTCATATGTGTGTGAACCCTACACATAGTGAGCAGGTGTCATGAGATCGTGCGTCATTATGGGGGCTCTCTGCTCTGTACACACACACTCTCACACACACTGAACCAGCTGAAGGCAGCCACTAAACCACAGGCCTGACTCACCATGCTGTTATTATTCCTGTTGTTGTTAATGGGCTCTCTGTTGTTCCACGACCCTCACCTTTGCTCCACTGTCTCCCCAGGGTGAGCGAGCATTTCTATGTACTCCCTGCCCTCCCACTCTCTCCGTCGTTCTTCTGTATTTTCCTTCTCGTTGTCTTTTATCTCGAGTCGGAGCGGGCTTCCTGCCTAACAATTGGAGGAACCCTGCAGTCAGAGGTGTCACGCTCTCTCATCTCCATGTATCTCTGTCACATGCATAGATACTGTAGAGCACACACACTCACGTGCACGCGTCACAGACAGCTGGCGAGATGAGGGAATTCTGCAGGAAGATGACATTGATGACAGTTTCAACTGGGGATGTGTGTGTGTGTGTGTGTGTGTGTGTGTGTGTGTGTGTGTGTGTGTGTGCAATTGAGAATAGCTTTGACAGTTTCCAATAGCCTCAGAAGTACAGTTGTGTATCACATGATTTAGTGCAAAGAGTTCATTATCACAGCAAGTTTACTGTTTCAGGAAGTTAAAGGACACTTCCAGTTTATTACAACCAGCAAATTGGAGCTTCTTTTTGTGGGATTGGCCATTGTTTTTATTGGTTATGATAAAATTGTACTCCCAAAAGCAACTGCTGTGTTGCAGGAATGAAATGACTAAAAATAAGTAGGACAGAGAAAAAAACATAATGTGTCTGACAATCAGACAGGTTGCTCAAAGGTTAGCTAAACTTGTGGAGGAGAAAACGAATCATGACCCAAACTGTCCAGCGTAATCATCCAGAACAGTTTACAAACCGGTTCCAGGTCCAATTTTGATCTATTGTACTTGCTGCACTTGTACATGCACCGTTTTCTTGTACAATGAGGCACAGGTGCCTTTTCTATGGTTGTTTGGGAACTTGGGCACCTACATGGAACTCTGTGAGGGGACTGTAGTAACATTGTCCAATGATGATAAATAGAGGAATGGAGACAGTGTCAAAGCGAAGTATTAGCTGTGGGCTAAAGTGAGTTCATTTCTATGTTTATCTTACCCTCATTTTTCATTTTTCACACAACTTCTTCTGTTCCTTTCCATAGATAAGAACCACTGCAACTCCATGAATGCCTTTGAGGAAAGACTGTCCTAGAATGTGCACCATTTTCTTCGTATCTAAACAATCCATGTGTTTCGCCCCTTGCTTGGCTTTTCACGTTGCCTTTGAGAGGAGATGTTTGGAATGTGCAGTTCTTTGGTGTTGATTGGTCAGTTAGTTTGTTCTTATCACCAACATTTCAGGTGCACTCACTTTGGGATTTACCCCCAAATAAAAATAAAATGTACATAATTTGACCACACTCTTGTCTTGTTTATCATCTGACTGCTTGTTGTTTCCTACCTTCTTATTGTTTTTATGATACTGGAATGTACCCAGATTGCAGTGCAGTGTAGTACAGTGTTATTATAATCCTTTAGCATATCATATGTAACTTCCTAAAGAGCTTGGCATACAGACAGACAGACACACAGCAGAGTTAGACAAACAGGGATATATAAAGGTCTGAGCTCCCGCTATGTATTCAGACCACTGGTTGAGGTTAGGGGAAATCCTAGAGCCACTCTATTGGACAGCACTTTGTTTATCAGCTACATTTTCGACTGCAGTCTGCAGCAGTCATGGTGACTGTGTAAAGTTTGTCTTTTCTAAGTTGCGGGTGACCAAGTCCTGAATGACTGAAATGCTAGCTTTCTAAGTTCTTGTGCGTCTGTCTCGAGTGATTATACTCTGTTTTTAAAGGTTAAATATGCTTTTTAATAATGAGTTCATGGGAAAACAGAACGGTAACAACTCATGACTGACCTTACCTAACACGGTCACACAGAATCAGCACACAGAGTATACACACACACTGGAAAACAGCTGGAGGTTGCCCTGGGTCCGGTGGTCCACTGTGTTGACTGACAGGTGCTTTAATAGGCCGTGATTGGCTCTAATCTCACCTGAGATGGACTGGTCGCTGACCACCATCTTTGGTAACAACACTTGACACACACACACAGACAAATACATTCATACACACACCTACCTAACCCCCTGCCTCTCGACACTAACAATACCCCCTCGATGTCTCAAACTGTGTCCCTCCAAATTTCATCCATCCCACGTTCATTTGGAAATGAAGACATTCTGTTTGATCTGCATAGGAATTTCCCTCTCTCCCATCTCTAGGACAGAGGGAGAGAGAATCGCACAATGTACCAGTTAAAAAGAATTGGTCTCCATTGAAACTGGGCCCTCTAAACTCCCTGTAGAGCCCCTGGGGCCCCCATTACGGTTCTGGCTTCTATAGAAGGAGCTGCAGCGCTGAACACTGGGCCTCCTTGTATTCTCCCGGTGCCCCAGCCGAGAGCCATTGACAAGCCCCACAATGTCCCGAGCGCTCCTTTACAGTAGAGAAGGGCTCTTTTCTCTAGAGGGTGGCTCGGGACTCAGAGAGAGGGACCTACTTTTTCACAAGGAGCCCTCTCCAATAGAGGCATCTGCAATCTGTTGCTTGCCCCCAGCCCGGTCCAGCCCCTTCTCCTCTTCAGCTCCTTTTTATTGCAAACCGGCCGCAAACAAGGACAAATCGACCATGAATTCCTCAGCGCCTGGCAGGCGCTGCCCGCTCCAGCTCTGTAAACCCTCTCTCTTTTTCTCTTGTACTCTCCCCTCTCTCTCTCTCTCTCTCTCTCTCTCTCTCTCTCTGAGCATTCAATCTCCCTCCCTCACTCTCTAACTCTGTCTTTTGTGTTAAAAAAAAAAAAAAAGCCCTGAAGGCCTGTTTTTTCCTGAACTACCCTTTTACTTCTCTCCTGCTCCCTCCTCATGTGTATCTTTCAACTGCTTCCCACTCTCTCTCCTGGAGTGAAGTGGCGAATACAGGAGGTGAGAGGGCTAACGAACACAGCTCCCAATAAAAGGTCTTTATACAGAGCTGGTGAATGGGAATCTGTTTTACAGGGCATTCACCCATACTAGCAACTCCATCCCAGGAGTTGAGGGAACTAAAACACACCTTGCGGTAAGCAAGGTGTGTTTTAGTTGGGTGACGACACTGCCACTGACTGCGCTCTGAAACTGTACCTCATTACAGCGCTTTATGTGGAGAAGTTGTCGCTAAAACTTTTAACTTTTATTTCACTCAAAAAACATATGTCAGCTTTAAATGTCGAGCTAAGATTATGTTGTACAAGAACTCATCTGCCTGTCTGCCATGCTGTCAATAAGTGTCTGTCAGTATCAGCCTGCCTGTCTTCCTGTCTGTCTGTAAAGGAACTTCCATGCAGTGGCTTGGCTGCTGAGGATCACATAATAGCTGCAGTATAATGGGACCACAGGCTCAAAGGAGGCTCATTCAAGCCTAAACACCATTTAAGCCCACCTGTTTTCCTCCTCCTCCTCCTCTCCATCCTCACATCCTTCCTTTACAGAGAAGGAGGGTGGATGTTCAAGGGCTGTATAGTTTGCTGTATGGCCTCTGATCACACACAGAAATGCACACACAGAGACTGGGTGTTTAACATCAAAGCTGAATATGCAATCCACATACAGCAACCATTTGAAGTTTTGCCAGTCTCGCCGTCCAGCACAACAGATGTAGATTTAAATTTCCTTTCAAATCCAACAGGTGTCAAGCAGCTTGGATTGCACGACTGGTGCAAAGTTGATTTTCAAGATACTGATGATGATGATGTTGATACAGACTTTTGTTATTTGTGTCATGCACAGAAATATGCCCAGACTACAAGGTCTTGCATACCCTGACAAATAAATATAAACCAGACCCACAGTGCAGCACACACATGTTAAAATGAGAAGACATAACATACTGTAACTTCTGCTATCAGATTTCCTTTATGTCCATATAGCATATTTATTTATTTTTATTTTATTTGTCAGGGCCCGTGTGCAACATTAACCAGCAATGTTACCATTTGATGTATTGTATACAGAGTTATCTCAGAGCTAATTTTCATCTGCAGTCTCCTGGGTGATAATTAAGGCACAGAGAAAGTTACACAACAGCAAAAAAAGCTAATTGGACAAGCAAGACAGGACACATACACTAAACTGAACCTACCAGAGAAATCAAAGCAAAGAATATGTGTCTTACTCTCCTTTAATCTCTGCTTTGGTCTGTTAGCTGGTTGCTAAGTTTGCCTGTCTGCTGATTGGTGCTGGGCAGGTAGTGAACAGTGGGTTTGGAGAAGCTTTTTTGCTGTGAATGAAAATGAGGCAGATGTGAGCAGTGAGGGGAAACTTAAACAGTACAGTAATGGGCTCTAAAATCCAAACAATGGCTTAAAGGATGCTTAAAAGCTTATGGTAGGTAATACAGAACAAGTCATCAGTGACTCAAGACATAAGATTTGTTATTAGTGTTTAACCAAAATCACGATCTGTCCCCAAAGATCCATTCTTATTATAAAAACAGTGACTGTCGCTGCTTCAAACCCATAAACATTAAACCATTTCAATGTTGGACCTGTACAGGAAAACAAAACTGGTGGAAAACACGGCTATAAAATGGCAGAAACGTAATCCAACTGAATGACATGAAGAACATCGAAACACATCCACACACACACGCACACGTATGAACCCAAAAGGGACACCTGCAGTAAATATAAGCTCTCCACAAACACAGGACCTTGGTCACACAAGCCGTCTGCCAAGGCCGCTCTCATCATCTTTCCTCCTCCCTCGCCCTCTGTAAAGCCCGGGGGATCCAGTCATCCAAGGCCACTCCTCTGTGCACATCTGCTGTGCTGGACAGCCAGGCTGGCAGGCGAGGCGAGGGGCCGATTTGGGGCCCGGCGGTCAGGGTACTTGGCTTTGGAAAGGCTGGGGGGCTGGCGGCTGGATGGAGGGGGGTGAGATGCCTCAGAGCAGTGTGCAAGCTTCCATGGAGATACTGTCTTACAGTGTTTACAGCCTCCCAATAGCGTGTCCGACCTCTCCTCCCCATTCCTCTATTCCTCCACAGGCCCACTGTGTCTTTCCTCTTCTAATGTAAATGTCGGGGGCTGGCAGCCTGATGAGTGTGTGTGTGTGTATGTATGTGTGTGTGTGTGTAGGGTGGGCAACTTGTTTTGGAGATTCTCTGCCTTCCCTCTGTTTTGGAGTGGTGCTTTATGGTGTAAGCCTTTCACTTTATAACTTTCTCTCTATCCTTTCTCTCAGTTTTACAAGAGCTTCTGGTTGTCCAGGCCTGCTGCCCACCAAAGTCTGGTGTCAGTGCCATTCGGCTTTCACACCACCTCCTATTAAAATGAGTGAAAGGTGGCTGGGCTTAAGAGTGTGGCCCAGAGCAGTGGGCACCTGGTACTGTCCATGTGCCAGCCTGGACACCGGTCAAAAGCATCCATCTGACCAAGACAGTTAGACAAGAGCTGAGTCCTAAAATAGTATTTTTCTTGAGACAAGTCAGTGGTGAGAAATGATGCCATTTGTTTTTAACTGAAATACTCAGAGGATAAATCCCTAGTTTGATTCCAATGTCCAATGTCAGAACAGCAGCAGTGTACAAATCAGCACAAGAATTAATGTACCAACTCACTGCAAGTTAACTCAGTAAGTCACAGAGTAAGAGTAATACAGAGTGCTCAAATGACAGATGGGGCTCAGCAATAGCTAACAACATCTGGCCCCATTACCGGTGTGTTTGTTGAAGTTGAAGTCATATAACAAACTATTTTACAGAAGGATCACAGATATTGGACCATATAAATCACCAGCAATTTCCCCCAAAAAGTCAAAACGCACATCGAGGTCTGAGTTACTTTTGAGTTTAGTTTGTTGTGCCAACTTTGCACTCTGACCTACATGTGAGCGAAGATGTTTCTCAGTAATCTGCTCATCTCAGTGTCTGTAAAAAAAAGGTTTTTACTTTCTTTGAATAGAACAAAAAATGAAATTCCTTTGGTTTGTCTTTTGGATAAACTGCAGCACTACCGAGAAGAAATCATCAAATTAAAGATTTGGCTACAAGCAAATCAGTCTGTGGGTTGAAACTAATGACTCACACGCTTGAGACAAATGTTTTGAATCTGTGAGATAACGAGGGGAGGAAAAACGAAGCAAGTGACAAACTCTTTCAGCTACGGTGAGTCATTTCTCTGCAGACGACAATTTCTTTGCTTTGAGTTATCGGCTTTGCAATGACTCGCCTACAGTTATAGAGTCAAAGGGAGAAAAAGACATGCACGCACGCACACACACACACACGCCATTCAGGCAGCTAGACAACTAGCAGACTGCTGATTGATTTCTGTGGGTATGAACAGAAGCACCTGACCATTAGCGAAGAATGAGGGGTGGAGCCTGAACAGAGGGGCATTTTACAAGCCCAGTGTGACTGACAACAACACCAGGGAGCCAAGTGCATCTGTGTGTGTGTGTGTGTGTGTGTGTGTGTGTGTGTGTGTGTGTGCATGTGTGTGTGCGTGTGACAGAGACACAGGGGGAATCTGGAGGAGTGTGTCTGTGCGTGCGTGTGTGTGCATGTGCATGTGTGGGTGAGAAGGAAGAAAGAGTAAACTTTCACTGTGTGCATCTGTGTGTGTGTGTGTGTGTGTGTGTGTGTATGTATGTGTGTGTGTGTGTGTGTGTGTGTGTGTGTGTGTGTGCACCTGCATGTGTGTGTGTGTGTTGCGTGGTCTGCATGCTGTGGGGGAGAGGAGGAGGCTCTCATCATTCCCATCAGTCCAGCTGTGCTTCTTTTTATCTGCACTTCCGAAGCCCATCAAGATTGCTTTTTCACGCCCCCCGACCCCATCCACACACACACACACACACACACACACACACACACACACACACACACACACACACACACTCTTACCCACCAGTGCACTTGACAGAATCTCGGTCTACCACTGCACATCAAAGGCGGAGTGAGGAGCAACAGCCTCGTCGAAGGAGGTGAGGAGAGGGGAACCCCCTCCTCTTCCTCCTCCTCCTCCCCCTGCCTCCATCTCAAGACCCCCTGCTTGCCTCTTTTGTTGTGTCACTTTTTCTTTTCTCCCCAGCCTCCTGCACTCTTTTTTTCCTACCTATCCTATTCATTTAGGAGACTGTAAAAAAAAAAGGAAGATTGCCAAGTTCATAAAGGGCCCCGCTCTGCTCAGGGGTCCATTGTGGGACTGTGAAGGTGGCGGTGAGGGGAGTGTAAAAATCAATATGCCTGCACACTGGGTGCAATGCTGGCTCTTTCTTTCTGCTAGAGGGGCAATAAGGGAGGAAGGGATGGGATAGTGTGAGGGAATGATAGCTTTATGAAGGAATGAGGAGGAAAACAAGGTGAAAGGTTACTTTTCATTTTTAAACTCTCTGTAGGGGTAAGTTAAAACTAGCTTTTCCTTAAAGTGTAATTATATTGTACATGTCAGTGTAGGCATTTATGGTTGACTGTGGCCACAATGACTGCATTGGAATAAGCCCATTCACCAGAAATGTGAAACACCGAGAGAAACCAGAGAGACGGATGAGTTTTTGTAACATAGAAATACTGGAGTTCATCAAAATTAAAACACATCTCTCAATTCTTATTGAGTAAACCATGTCTTAGTCACCAAATGTTCACTTCCTGTCTTGCCTTCTTCAGGGTGGTTCTCAAAGTAAGAGAAAGAACTAGAACCATGGGTGATTATTCAGGTGTTCTTGCGCAATTAGTAGAATAAAAAGTGGGACAGTTGCCTCTGCTAATGCTCGCACTGCTGCTGAAAAGGAAGATTGCTTTTTTTTCAGTTCCCTTATTTCTGTAGCCTACAGTTCAGACCGGTTGTGGGAACGTTTGGTGAACTCAAGTTATGTAATTCTTCATTTATTGTACAAGGTAAGTAGGTCTGGATTGTCTAAGTTAAATTGGTTGTTTGTTGGACTTGTTGATATAACTGATGTATATACTTTTCAGGCTAAGCTAGGCTATTATGACCCTGGATTATTGTCTATAGAGGGCTCAAAGTCATGATGTCAAATTGGGGCTAACCTCTTGCAACTTCTCATTCAGCATTTCATTCATAGCTCATTCCAGCTGTAATCTCTGTTGACTAAAAAACTTTGTCCCGCTTATTACAGACACATCTGAGCTAACTGCGACCTTTTGATTTGCACGTAATTCACGATGGCTCTGTTCCATTTAAGTGTCCCTGAAAACAATGCTAACAGGTCAGCTTGCACCACACCAGGGTCCTGGGGTACGCTTTTAGTTTAATTTTTCAACATGTGGCTCATTACTTCACTCACAAAAGAAATCAACCTTCACTTTTGGTTTCACATGGGAAGAAAACCCCATCTCGAAAGTCCCGTACTTGACCCATCCAACCACCCCACCTTCCTCTAAATGTGGATCTTTGTTGCTCTTTATACTATGTCCTTTGACTTGTTGGAAGTGAGAATGGGCTGTCTAAGTCTATCAGACTACTCTGCACGTTGAAAAATTATGCTCTTACACAGTGCCTTAAAAAGTGACACCGGGGGTCCTGACCAAGCGTCTGTATGTGATGAGTTTGGAGTGAGAGCAGGTTGATTTGACAGACATGAAATTTATGTAATTCCTCTATTGTTTTATTTCATACACACCTAGATGAAATAAGACATGGTATGGAGACATTACTCACAATAAACCATGTCATCTTTTGGAAATAGTAAGTCTGAACTGCAGTGATGCAGAACAACAACACAACTTGGTCCTAAGTTATTTGAGAAAAAGAGTTTTGCCAGGAGCAACTAAATGGTGTTTACTGTAAAAGAGCTAAGCTGAGTTCCTCTGGAAACAATTAGTTGAGCTCATAGAACACATGCTAGTAGACAGTACCGTTTTTGATCTCTCAGATGAAAAACTGATGATTTCCCATTAATGACTGAGTCAACCGGCTGTTCCAAATAATCAATTACTGTAAGCGAGGGAGTCTGTCCAGGATGTTTGCACCGTGTAGGAGATATTCAAAATAGTGGTTTTCTCATATGTCAAGTCGAGCAGCGCCTTCATGTACAGCGGGGCGTTTATGTGAAACACGGATAATGAGCTTGAGCTTTGTTGCAAAAAAAAAAACAAAACAAAGAAAAGCCTGTAAGTCATGTGCTCTGCAGTCACTGTCACCCCGCAGCTCGTGCAAATCACCTGTGGTGTTTGTCTTCGCATCACTGGAGGAAACCTCTTCACAGGATCTCCGGTTTGGTTTCTCTGCAGAAGTGGTAGCGACTGTGCAGCATGCTCTGCTGTTTGCATGAGAACGATAGTGGGAGAGAGAGATAAGGGTGACAGAAAAAGAAACAGAGAAGGAGAAAGAGACTTCCCAACAACAATCAACAGAAATGTCCTGTGCCAAATGACCTATAATGTCATAACGAAATTCTTAATTCCAATGCATAATAGACAAAAACGTCATTTATGATGCTCTTATTAATTGGTGGCACACAGAAACTGCTCACATAAATATATCATGATCCATAAAGTCACGATAACATCATGTTCCTCTAAGTCTGTTTGTTTAATAGGAAACTTCTCGCAGTAAATATTGTTGTGATTTGTTTTTTCAAAAGGAAAGAGAGAAAACCAGAAAGGGAAACAGAAAGAGATGAAGATGGGTTGCGATAACATCAGAACACTAAGTTCCTTTTGCTGTTGGTGAGGAGGGCAGAATGACTGGAAACCTCTGTGATGCTGCATGGATGAAACCACACACCACACACACAAACGTGAACGCCGGTGTCTCAGTGATGTGGTGGAGCAGAAGTTCTTAACAGAGCATTCATACACACTGCTGCAGCGTACCCCGTTGCACACTAACTGTTTTCTTGGCAGGAGATGTGGAAAAAAACAGTGAGCACATGTGGACCCATATGAACAGAGATTTTGCTGATACCATACCGCATACAAAACCACACTGTTAGCACAAAACACTACAAATGCAGGCACACTTCCTGTACCTGCACTGGCAAATGTGGGGCAGAGAGATCTCACAAAATGCAGATCGTGGAGACTGTGTGTGTCTGTGTGTATCTGTTCCAGGTGTGTGGCACCCATCTGTGTCTGTGCATGTGTACATGTCCATTTTTGGTTTGTGTACATGGTGTGTCTGTGGTTGTTTATGGGCAATGCTCACATCATATATACATTATTAGTGTGTATGTCCAGTGTGTGGCTGCATACTGTCAATCAGCCAGTGAACTCGGCTCAGTGTGGGCAAACAGAGCAAAGGGGACGGACAAGAACCACACGTGCTTCTCCATCTCAAACACCCATCAAGAGATCTATTACCGTGTGCTATTGGACACTCACTAAGCCTCTGGTGTATCACCGCACCTGGTTGGATGGTTAAGTAAGACAGTGTTGTGGATGAGGACAGTCTGTACCGAGCTGGGATGACTCGTACATGGACTGTTCAGGTGACACATGAGATGCTCTGAAGCATGAACCTGTGACGTAGGTGAGACTCACACTCAGGCACACTGTGGTTACAGACACGCACCACCTAAAATCATATTCTGCATATTTCCATGGACAAGGATTATAGCTTGTCTGAGAAGAGGACATTTTTCAGTGAGTGTTCATGTAGTGTGGACAACGGCAGGCAAGTCAAATTTATTTATCTGGCACTTCAGTGCTTTTCATACAGCACTAAATTATCAAATATGGAGTACAGCATAACATTAATTAAGAGGATGAAATCAGAAGAAAACCGTTCTGGAGCTGAACAGTTCTGACTGTTTAAATCCAGTGATTCAGTGTTGCACTTTTATGAAGGTGGAGGGCTTGCAAGAGATAGATTCAGAACGGGTGGAGTAGAGGTTGAGATATCTTGACTTTAAGTTCCGAATGTGGCTTAAGTTCAAAAAACACTGCGTCCTACACTTCCCACAATGCAACTCGAAAGCATCTTACATTTTAACTTTAATCTTAGATGCTGATCTGCGATAATCCTGATGACATCACCAGGAGTTAACTTCTCAGACTTCTCAGCAGAAATACTGCCTCTAGAGCCACTGAGGACATTATGCAACCGTTTATCATGTAAACGATCTTTATGTGCAAGACTGTGAAACGCTCTTTAGAGTTTCAGCCAAAGGAGAACATACTGGTCCTGGATCCGTGCTAGTCAAAGGCAGTGGAATTTTATAACATGCATTCAAAGGTAGTCAAAGGTCTGGAGTGGTCTGAGGTTATGGGCTCATGTCTGTCTGGGAGCTGATTCTCAGTATTCTAAGTATTTTTTTAAAAGAGTGATAGACACCATGGCCAGACAGACAGAATGCTACTACGAGAAACTTTATCAACGATGTTTTTTGATTTTCATAACAGTCTGTAAACACACTGATAAAATTTCATGTTACAATGTTAATGTGACATGTTATCAGGCACTTGGTTATATACACATCCAAGCCCCATTAGCATTCATTTGGAGTCATGTTTGTGGCCAGCTGATGAATGTAAATCCAACATTCACTCTCCTTTTTAGCTCAGTTTTTGGTCTTCACCAGCTCCTGGTGGAAATATTTGGTTCTTTAGCTGTTAAATGCTCCACTATGTTCACCGGCTAGTCGCTAACTTTGTGTGTCTAACACCAGGGGCCTGCTCAGTGTAAAATGACACTATAACTAAAACAGTAAAGTTACAGGTGGTCCATACAACCGAAACAATGAGTTAAAAGATGCTACATCTGAGGTTTGTGGGGTGCTGCAGAATAGTTGTTTGAAGTGAAAACAGCATCAACATCAGAGAGAAAAGAATACAAACAGGGATGTACAGTAGTCAGCAGGCAACACAGACACACACTGTGGAGTCACATGTTCATGCAAAGTGGTAAAAAAAACCCATCACGTACCTCCTATTAATAAAGGGACATGCAAAATCAGATATAAATGAACAAGATGTTATGAAAAGCAGAAGCAAAATCTCTCTCTTTCACACAAACACACACACACACACACACACACACACACACACACTTGCAAACTTTATCAGAAGCATGAAATTTACAAAAAAAAAAAAAAAGTAAATCTTAGGCCTAAATGTCTTGCACACACTTATATTGTCTAATGTCCGATGTGTACAGCGTACATTGCAAGCTGTGTCATCATGTTTTCATGCATGTTTTTTGTCTCTCTGTGTGAAGAGAGTTCATATGCATGTCTGATTGTAATTGCGTGTGTGTATAAGACAGCTGGTGTGCTAATCGTTGCCTCTCATCTCCCTCACATCAGCACACTCAGCCTGTGTACCTGTCTGCTCTTACGTACACTGTGGTTTCTCAACCAGCCCTGCAGTACGCTCGCAACCACAGATAAGAGCTGTTTATCTCACCGCGGTGGCTTCCTTTTCAGCATACAAACACACTCCGTCTCTCCCTCTCTGTATTTTTTTTTCACATATTTCTTTTCTTGTTGACGCAACTGTAAATGCTGCAACCTTGAATGTGTTACACTGAGCTGTTCCCCCTCGAGTCCCGCAGTGCACAAGCGTAGAATAAGATGATGATGTCTGCGATGATGTGCTCTAACACACCCAAGTGCTACGAGCATCTGCAGGCATTCACACACAGACACAGGCATATGCTGCATGCGTGCACTGACAGGCAACCGTACAAACTACAGGAAACAAACACGCAAAAAGAAAGAGATGCATGTCAGGAATCCTCTTACACAACTGCCCCACATCACTCCACTATCTGACATGGGAAAATCTACGCTAGACTTCAAACTTGCAAACAAAGCTACAGCCACAGGCCATTCAGTGGCCTGATGATTGACAGCCTTCTCCTCCCATGCACTCTTCCTCATTGATACATGTACCAGCAGCATAAAGCTGTCTGTCGGCACGAGAGCGCGCTGCATATTGGTCTCCATTTTTGCAGAAGTTGAATTGATTGCTCTGCAGATCAGATTAGATTTCTTTGGAGATTCAAGGCAATGAGGCTAATCTTAAGTGCTGCACTAATTTCTGTAAAAGTTTCAGTGGGTTGGCATAGAGGTGGCCTTTTGTGGCTGTATATCAGGTAGGGAGGCCACATTATGCACCTCTGTGTGATCTTATAAGACAGTAAGTTAATAAGTAAATTTTATTCAAAAGCCACATGCAAAACTAGGATTACTAATAACCGAACCGAATAGGGTTAGAAGTAACCGAATTAAGCTGTTAAAGAAGAAGAAAAGACTGGGGAAGGGACAACCTAGTGGACCTTTATGTGATCAGCAACTCACTGAAATATGCCAAACTGTGTAATGAACAGTAATTACAAGGATTTAGCATTTGATCCTGATTTGGACAGGAAGAAAATCTAACAAAGCCAACACACAGTTGATGTGGGAATGCTGTGAGTAAGTCTTTGTTAGTAATCATGCAACAACATTTTAAACTAATTGTAATCAAGCTACAGCTTCTTGGCTTAAACAAGAATACATTAAAATAGTCCAGATGAGAGGAGACAAAGCAATTGGATGATTTGTTTGTGCTGTTGGAAAGAACAAGAAAGGTAGTTTGGCAATATTTTTTAATTGAAAACAACAGGACTGAAGAACCAACTGAAGAGTTCAACAGTTCAACCAAGAATCAAATAAATGACCCCAGGTTTATGGCAGATAACCCTAAAAAAAAGCATGCAAAGGGAGGATAGCAAAGCTCCCCGGATTGAGGATTGAAAACTCTCCTCTATTTCCATTTTGATTTGACTGAAGTGAACTAAACCCTGAAGAAAGTCCAGCCCGTCGCTGCTGCATCACAGAGTGTTGACAGGAGGAGGGTTTGGGGGGAGGAAGATGAGGAGAAAAAAACAATAAAATGAGAGAAAAATGAGTTGGAAGGGGTGGGTGGAGAGACAAAGTGGGGTAAAAGGAGAGTGGGAGCGATGGCGTGAGAGACCACCTGTCCCTCTGGAGTTGGGTCCACTCGTGGTTAACCAGAGTTGGCAGCACCTCAGCTTGACCTTATCCCCCTTACGCTGCTGCTCCCCTCTGATCCCATTAGGGGCCAGGCACCATGGCAAGAACCCCCCCCCCCCCCGTCACACACACACACGCACATACACACTTTCACCACAAAACGCCCTCCCTCCCTTGTCGTCCCCTCGCGTATCCTTCCCCCCCATCTTGGGCTGAGCTTGTCCTTATGGGGGCCCGGGACAAACATCAGGCCTGTGGAACAAACAGGCCATTAATGCGGTCAGACAGCACAGACAATTACAACCAGAACGTGCTGTATGTGAGCGTGCACGAGCCTGAGAAAGGACGCATGGACAGATGCAGAATTTAGCACATGCACAGAACAAGGCATGGTGAGGTTTCCTGAAACACAAGTATCTCTTCTTGGTTAGACACTGACCTCTTACTGTACCTGCTCACTTGCTCTGCAGCAGCTTCTCATGAATGTGTGCACAGGCTGACACATTAAAGCACCCCCAACTATGCACAAGCAGAGATTTCAAGAAGGTCAGTTACCCACATCAGAGGTTCTTCAGTGCTTTCTCAATGGCTCCAAATTTTAAGTTGGCTGCAAGTTTTTGACCTAGATATATGCATTTCATAATAGCCCTCTTTGTGTGAACATCCTACAATGAGCATGCCAGGAAAAGATGCTTCAAATTCAAGATCAGCAATATTACAAACCGCCAGACACGCTGTATTGAGTGGAAGGGTCAACCCAGAGCGCATACAGTATATGCAGCAAATATTCTTATAACACTGCAAACTGTGAAGGGATAGCACAGTATTGGACTTTCTCCATCTTTGCAACCTTGTCAGGATTTCCCAAAACCTGTTTTGGGTTTTGTGCTGTTTGAGAGGCTCTGACCTAGTTGTCTGATTATGTAAGACTGAGAGGGGAAAGTGGAGGCCACAAAAAAACCCTTAAATGCTTATGTAAACAAAGTGAATGACCTCGTCTGATGCAGAGACAGCCTCACCGCAATTAAGGCATCCCTTTCATAGAACACATACTGCACATATATGTCTCCTCCTCGCATCCCTTAGCTCCGCTGTGCTTTGGCTAAAACAAAAGAAGAGCCCTAGCCTGTGCATTTGTGGTTGCATATACAAGCAGTGTATGTAGACATTATGCTAAAGTTAGCATCCGTCTGAGAGCTTGGCACGGCCACAGCTCTGTAACTATAGACTCAAATACATTCAGCCACACACATCCACACGCACGCAGAGTGTAATGCCATCCTTTGAGAGGCCCGAGAGGATTGCAAATTGAGGATACAGCATGCAAAGGGAGAAGACTGTTAGAAAAGGAGGGAAAAAAGAAGAGGGTGGTGAGCCCTTCTGCATTTAGCCTGAGGGACATGGAGATTCAATGAGTTATCACAGTGTTTGACTCGTGTTTCACCCCAAAAATGACTGAAAAATAGTCAATACACATGTATACTCTGATACAGTATTCATACCAGTCCATAAACACAAATACTCCATCACAGGCTGATAACTGCTGTGAACCGTCGGCTGTCAGCACAGACATCCAGTCACACACACACACACACACACACACACACACACACACACACACACACACACACACACACAAAAACAGGCTGAGACCTGTTGCCCACTAGACAGACTCCCTTCCCCTTTGGCAGATTAGCCAACACATCCTCACGTAAACAGGTTTGTGTGCTGGCACACACTTACATAAAGGATATATGAGGCAGGCATGTAGCTGCACATACTGTACATCCACACACGCCTCCCAGTGTAGCACAGACTGACAGGCTGGAGCAGGCCTACGCACCTTCAGTGTCACAAATCAGGCCTGTCAAGGGTCTTACCGTGAGGCATACATACAGGAGAGAATAGAAAATTTTCAAAAAAATGACTGCTGCTGTGACTGATAAGAAATAATAGAGGCAATTGAACACATCAAAGGCTCAGTGACAGAAAATGTAAAAAAAAAAAATGCAGCCACAAACATAGCAGCACCATCGGAGAGGAAATTCAAATGGCAGTGTGGCTACACAGTGACTATGAGTGGAAACAGAAACAAACAATACACTGGGCTGGTTCCAGGATATGTTATGACTATTATTTCCTATAAAAACACTCAAGTATTTTGGTTGGATTGAACTCACAACCAATGGAAAAATACAGTTTTCGAACAGATTATGTACGTTTAATGTGATAATGTCTCTGTAACTGCACGCTTTCATGTATAAATCCAGATAGGTGTTTTTGCTTGCTTTGCTTGCAGTGGTATGTATGCAAGGGTCATCGATTCAAAACACTTTTGAATTAATTCGATTTTCACCGGAAAATGAATGGGAATATTTCACTATCCATGAATTATAAAATCTATGAATGCACCTGTATCACTTAGATTAGATCCAACTGGAGCTCCCTGAGATAACCACTGGTCTGTAACCACTGCTGCTACTGTCACGCCTCCAGGAAACCAGACGAGAGTCCCTTTAGGTCAACTCCTACTTCAAAGGCCAACCGTGAGCTTTGTCGCCAGGCTGTGGGCAGTGAGCTAGAGCGTCCTGAGGCTCCTGCTCCTTCGAACAGTAATGGGATTAAGGTTTCCACGGCGCAGATTAAGGGGCTCCAGGTCCCACCCTGTTCCTCCTGTCAGCCTAGGTAACTCCCAGCCACTGCCTCCAAATTTATTGCCGGTGTCAGAGTGGGAATGCTCCTGCTGTCATGGAAGGGTTCGTACATAATGACATGACTTGACATAACGTAACAATGTGACAAAAAACCATGCAGTATGTTTAAATTTAGCAACATAATATGGAACTTAATGTGATGTGACTTGACATGATGTGACAAGACATAACACATCGTAACCTAACATGAAAAAAACGTTCTGTAACATAAGACAACATGACATGACATACCCGAACTTAACATGACATCATATCATACAATAACATAATGTGACACGACATTACACAACATGAAGTAACATAAATACATACAAAAGGGACATGACATGTCATGACATACTGTAACATAACATAATATAGCATGACGTGGCAATACATACTGTAACATACTGAGACATGATATAACATAGCGTGTCAGAAGAGACTGTGGAGTTGCATACGGAATTTCTCAGTGCTGTATTGGTCCTAGAGCACCAAGCGTGCATCCATGGCACTTAAAATGCCATGGATGGCTATTTATTCTAAATAAAGGTAGGCCATAGTAGATTCAGTTATTATTGCACACACAAAACATTTATGGACATGCTTGCCCTGGTTTAAATGTGCAAAAATGCGTGGAAACACAGACCATCACAGGTACGTTTCCACTCATGCAGCCAACGATATGATTACACAGACTGAAAGGTTAGGGTGAGAGATTTAATCAGTTTGGGTATGTTTACTTGTTTTTGTGATGCATTACAGGGTAAAATGAGGGAAGTGACATCATAAACAGAGAATAATAAAATCAGAAATCATGAAAGAGAGTGGAGTTATGCAACAGGACATCGTCAGAGAAAGCTGCTACAGACAAGAGAGGGGCAAATGCTTTTCTGCTGGGCCATGGCTGCTGGTCTGGCCTGCAGTGACAGAGCAGAGAGCCAGTCTGACTCAGACCATGATGGTGGTGGCAGCTGCTGCTTTCTTTATTCATAGGAACACTGACCCCTAGTGTTCATCACCGTTTATAGAGAGAAAAAAAACACTGCCAAACTTTTACAGATACCTCAGCTCTTAATTGATGTTGAAACCATTGAAGGAGAGAAACAACAAGAAAATATGATACGATA
Source organism: Chaetodon auriga (assembly GCF_051107435.1). Lineage (NCBI taxonomy): Eukaryota > Metazoa > Chordata > Actinopteri > Chaetodontiformes > Chaetodontidae > Chaetodon > Chaetodon auriga. Next base: position 6,104,422 of record NC_135084.1, on the reverse strand, counting down.
TCATAAATCTATATTAAGGTTAACTGATTTTTTTTTTGCTCTTGTCTATACAACTCCATTGTTTGTAGAATGTCTATATATACTGCAGTAGAATATGTATATTTACGTGTGTGTGTGTAAAACAATAATTTTGAGTAATAAATAAGCCTCTCATCACAAAAACATTAGCACAACTGTAATGATGAAGCAGTGTGTCTGTGTATCTGTATGCATGCTTGCTCATGCTTTGCTCTCTCTTGCTCTGTGTCCACTCTTTTCCACTCATGTGTTTTTAGCTCTGTAATCCAATTTAGTGAGAAGCATCAGTGCACACACACACACACACACAGACACACACACACACACACACACACACACACACACACACACACACACACTGACACAGGATCCTGCGCCGTAGTGTCTCTGGGCCTCACAATGTTGAAGTTTCCCTCTAGGCCCAGCTGGCAGAAGTTACAGCGGGGCAACAATGTGCCGGCAGGACGGGCCAGGACGGGTACGGGACAGGGGCCCCACGGCCCCGCTGAAAGGCTCCTATTGTCCTGCCCCACCTCCATCAGGGACCATTAATTATGGGCCGTGGAGCACGGCTCTGAGTCAGAAAAAGTCCAACCTCCAATCTCCCCCTCCAAACACACACACACACACACACACACACACACACACACACACACACACACACACACACACACACACACACACACAGCTATATTCCCCTCCTCCCCCTGTTACAGCATAAACACACTGATGGGGCTTAGGAGAACCAGTCCCCCCCCCCCCCCCATCCCGCTACCCTTCAACCCCTTCTCTCGTCTCTGCTGGCTCTTTTTAATGCGGCCAAGCTGAGCACCGAGCAGAGAGCATTTTTTTCAAGAATTTACACTTGAGCACTGCCGGGGGTAAAGAGAGAGGGAACGAAGGGACATGTTCAGAAAGTGTTATCCTCCTTTTTCTCTCTGTCCTTTCACTTTCACCAGGGGATTTTAGATCTTGGTGGCTTTTGCACAAGCCTTCACTGCTCACTGTTACACATCCCCCTTTATCTGTTCCTCGTGGCTCAACTTGGCATAGAAGACCTGCAACAGACAGCTGATGCTGGATGTGATAAGAGAGGAAAAGACAAGGGCTATTCTTCATTTGAACTTTTCCCAGCCTTAGGGCTGGACTGTGCACAAAACAAGCTAGGTTGTAGGACATGTCATCCAACCAGACAACCACAAGCATTTATAGCTGTTCCAAACTGCCACACTTGTGAGTGAACTTGAGAGAGAACTTCATATCCCCACAACTAGCTAACAGCTGAATGGGCAACACACACAAATGCATCCATACGTATGTAAATGTGAGTCCAGAATAACAAAAGAACTAATGACAACAAAAAAAAACTTACATTTTGAGAGGGAAAATAAATTGCAAGAATTCACAAGAATGATCAATCAAATGCAAAATGAGTTGGATAAAAGGCAAATTATATAAGATTATGTAATAAAACCAAAATGACATCATCTGGTTTTGTTATTACAGTGTGCCGTTCGATCGACCCCGGGGATGACACATTACATTACACATGCCTCAGTAATGTGACGCCACCCAAGAGCAATTACTCAACACAAAACTACATTTTGATTAGGACAGTAACCTGTGGTCTAACTGCAGCCAACAGAACCCCGTGGCCCCCTGGAGTTTGATTCATGTATTCATAGCAACTTTAACACGTTCACATCATAAAAAAGTTGCATAATGGCACACATGAGGGCTCAGTCACTGGAAATGAAACACTGTGAAAAAGACCTGAGTGAATTGGTTTGGGCAGGATGTACAAAGCTGAAGGCCAAATGTGTATCACATTCAGCCTTATGGCCGTCAAAGAAAGTCATGACTATGTTCTGACACTTTATGACGCCCAGGCTGAGCTTATGCCTGGTTTTGAAATGGTGTCATGTGATACTTACAAAGAAGAAATAAGTTTTGCTTGTGAAGTGATTCATTTAAGGACCTGGAGTCGGTTGCAGTTCAAACTCAGCCTAGTAATTATGTATGAAGATTTATGCATTACTATGATAAAAAAAAAAAAAAAAACTTGTGCTGGCCAAGGGTTACCTTGCGAGGCAGCTGGATCATGAGATCACAGGTGATCATGCAGTGTGAGAATCCACCTTGCCAGGCTTCAAGTTATACGCCTGTGGGGTAACCATAGTTGTTTCGGATCAATCAGCATCCCAAGAGAAGCTATTGGCAGCTGGTTTAGGTGTGATGATGGCACGCCTGTCCGTTCAAAAACAACAATGGTGGCTCCTGAAGAGGTTAGCATAGACGCTGCTAGAGCATCAGTTACATCACAGAACACCACCAAAAGCTTTTCTCAATGGAAAAAATGTGCCTGATCTTCTCCCAGCTGGCTTCAGAAAGAATTTTGCTCTCCTACTACGTCATATGGTTCGTTGATCTGATTGGTTAAAGTTGACAAGACAAATGCTTCATCCAATGACCTGTCAAGTTTTTTTTTTTTTTTTTTTTTTACCCTTTTCCCAAACAGTTTCTATGGACGACTTCCCAGATTTTATGTGACAAACCATCTGACGTGTCTATCTTCTGCTTTTACAAGTTCGATTGTTACGGGTTCGCATTAGTATGCACTGCATTCAGGAAACAGCCATATGCTTGCACTCGAAAATTTGACATGACAGTTCTACTTGGCTTTGATACAAAACTACCTACCAGTCACTGATTTGCAACTGACGGTCAGTAAGAGCTTAAAAGGGACTGGACACACACAGTCTGTGATGGATTTACAGATAACTTGTGGAGCTCAGTCCAGGGCTGAAAGAAAGCAGGAGAAAACAGAGAAGAAATGTGTTTATATGATAGAAGGACAGAACATGGGAGGGGTGGAGATGTATTTATATATAGGAATAGTATGTGTTGGGGTGTTTACATAAGAAGCATGGAGAGAGGGAGAGAAGGAAATTGTATAGATATTTGAATGAGGGAGGGCAGAAACAGGGAGAAGCTGAGAGTCATACACACTCATACATATCTCTGACAGAAGAAAAAGACTGAGGAGGAGGGTTGTTTCTCCCTCGTTTTTCCTCACTCATGACATTTCTCCTCTCTTCTTCTTCTCTTCTCCTCCCGTGGTCTGACCCTCGCCTCTCTTTTTCCCCAGAGAGGTTACATAACATATTTCCACCCCTCCATCCCCAACACACACACACACACTCCAGCTTCACTTCATCAGTTCCTGTCCCTCATCCACACCTCTACCTCTTCTCTCTCTCTCTCTCTCTCTCTCTGTGTCTCACACACACACACACACACACACACACACACACACACACACACACACACTTGTCAGCTGTGAAATATTTCTCCCCCAGATCTCCTCTGCTGGACATTGAACAGACTCTCGAATGCGTCAGGAACCTTCTCATGCCCCGATTCCTCTCTCTCTCTCTTTCTACATTCTGTTCCTCGCTCTCTCCCCCGCCTTCCCCCCTTTTCTCCCCTTTCATCTCTCAAACAAACACCCTGTTGCATTAATCAGTCCCCCCCACCCCCCCACCCTGACAATGGTTCTGTTTTACATCACTGATTGGGAATATGACCCCCTTCACACCCACATACACACACATTTATATACACACACTCACCCCACCTCTTCCTCTCTCTCTCTGTGCTCGCTGTGTTTCCCATAATGCAGCAGTCAGAGAAAACCCCACGGATTGGAGAAAGGGTCGCGGAGTGGGGTGCAAGGGGTTGACACCAAGGTCAGCCATGTCAGATCTGGGCCCGAGGGTGGGAGGGTGGGTGGTTTTCAAGGGTTGTGTAGGGACAGACAATAGGACTCTCTGACACCCAAAGAAAAGATGCACAGTGAAGAGGCTGGATATCAATGACCAGTGTGACACAGTGTTTTGTGAGATCCACCGTTTCCAGTAGGGGGTAGGTTGGGCGTCTTTTTGTGGATGACAAGTACAAGTGTATTGAAGTATGATGTACTGGGAGACGTTTGGTACATTAGCATATTAACATACATACATATCTAATGCTTCATTACAATTTGTGAGTCCATATTGTTACTGTATGAGAAAAAAATATATGATGTGAAAATTTGTTTTCAAAATCTAATTCGTGCAGAACGATAGCAATCAAAATTAACGCCTTTACTTCAGAAGTGAGAGAGGTACTTCTACTCCATGTTACTTTCTACTTTTCAGAGGCAAATATTATACTTCTGTGCTTTTATCTGACTGCAACATTTAATAGTTAATATTGCACAGATTTCACACACATAACATCACCTTATAAAATGTGATATTATAGTTGTGCCAAACACTGTCAAGCACCAGCTTGACCAGCTGCAACAGTGAGATTTTGATGATAACTCTTTTTCTGATTGCTTATCTCATTATTTAGCAGCTGAAGAGTCAGATATTTGCCTCAGGAGGTGGTGGAGACCAGAGCATTCATCAGGTGGCTACAAACACAACTCCAATGAATGCCAGTGCTGCTCTGTGTCTGCTGCATGTGTAAATGAGAAGCTATCTGCTGACATGTGCCTCCACAACAACATTATAAGGTCATGAAATGTTAGTTATAGTTTGTTGTGTTGCCCCTGGGTGGTTACACACCTATTAATAAAGGTTTGAGATAAAATTTTGAATGCAGGGCAGTTACACATAATAGGAATAATTCCAGTTTATCACATCTTGGTGCTTATCTTCTCTTCTTAGTAGTAATAACAACACTACTTACCAAGAAAATTGCTGAGATAGAGAAGTCAGACAAGAAAAGAAATACAAGCAGTCAGATGATCAGACAAGCAGATTATCTCAGTGAGTACAATGTTATCAAAACCAATAGAAATGAAGGCCAAAACCACAAAACTAACAGTCATGTTGTAAGAAACCAGAGTTATCACATTTGAATACTGCTTTGCCCATGACCAAATCTGATTTATATACTCATCAAAGTGTTTCCATTAAAGTGAAACATGTGCATGAAGAACAATGAGAATCAGACAACAATAAACATGCAGTAAGTAGTATGTTTGCTGTTCTTTCCACTAGAACAATGGTAAGCTCTATTAATTACCAGTGGAGCTGAAGAGCCTCACAGGCATCACTAATAGCTGGATAAAAAATATGGCACGCAACATAAAATTGAATGCTGCATTGTTATTAAGTTAAAGTCGGTCTGTCTGCACACTTGAGGGCCAGTGTGAGTTGTCTGTGTCTTATTATCCGACAGTGTGAAATACTACGGAGTTAACTGTAATTTACAGGCCTGAGCTGTCACACTACACTTTCCATAATATCAGGGGGATTTACAGTTTAATCCAGGGCGTCATTGGCAAGTTATTGAACTTAATTATGAAATAATATTTGGTTACATCATGTTTCATTATTGTTTACTGGCACTGGAAGTGAGGAACATCTGTGTGTCTGTACCCATGCGTATTGTGTGTGTGTGTGTGTGTGTGTGTGTGTGTGTGTGTGTGTTTGGGTGCGTGTATCCACATGTGCTACTGCCATTAGTAGGTTTTTCCCATGCCTCATCCTTTGCTGATCATCATGAGTTTTGCTAAACCTTTGAAAACCACAGTGAAGTAAAGCTGTGCTGGCTTTGTTAGGTGTTAGGCTGAGTCCACCACAGTCTGGGTGGCAGACTGAGGGCTGAGACTGACTCAGCTGAGAGCCTTGTGACTTGTGCAGTGTGCCCAGGCTCGGACTGCTTCAAGTCTCATCAACAAGTCTGATTGAGAAGGAGAGAGTGGTGGGGGTTTGCAGACTGGCACAGCACTCACTCAGACTTGGCACGGGTCACTGGCTCAGGGGCAAACTTCCTTTAACCAGGGCTGGTGGTGGGGGGAGGGATGAGAGCTGGTCTGTTTTAGAATGCAGCTTCATAGCAGGGACTTTTGTGCATGGGGTGGTGGGGGGTGCTGAGGGATTGAAGAGGTAGCAAGAGTAGGTGAAGGGGCTCAGTGGGTATCATATTTTGCATCTCTAAAAGCCAGCTCGGACAAAAGAGAGGCGTCCGTTCCCCTGCCTGACCCAATAATGCACGGCAGGACCCAAACGGGGGCACCATGCTAATGAGCGCATGCGATTAGCACGACATAGTGAGCTGGCAGTGGTGAGGGAGGGGGCCATCTATTTCCTCTTAATGAGTAGTGATGGAACCCCCTTTCCCAGCAGTGGCCCCCGTGGGCTCGTTTCTGAGGGGTCATTTCGGGCTTCTCTCAGATTAATGATGGGCCACATACCAGCAGATAGAGAAGGATTGGGGGGTGGTGATGGTGGTGGCGAGGAGGGTTAACTAAGACAAAAGTAAAGCTGTGGAAAAATGCTAATTCACCATTGGCTCGGCAAAGGGGGTTGGAGGGGGGATCTGGGGAGGAGGCAACGACAAAAAGGCAGGGGGTGGAGGTGGAACGAAAGGCAAGAGTGTAGCGTGCAAGAGATATTTTGGGAAGAGGGCTTAGAGTGTGTGTGTGTGTGTGTGTGTGTGTGTGAATGTGTGTCTGTATGTGAGGATGCGTATTGCTCATGATGCGGGGACATAAAACTGTTTACACACATTGTGGGGACTTATCTTCCTTATGGGGACCGAACACAAGTCCCCATAACGTATCATCATTAATTGAATTTTAGATCTTAAATATTCATCAACCACTAAATTTTAGGTTGAAGACTAAGGTTAAGCTCAGAGTGAGGGTTGTGTTAGGCGAGCTGTGGTTATGGACAGGGTAAACCTCCAGGAAATGAATATGTATGTGTCTATGTGATGTCCCCAAAAGTGATGGAAACATGTGTGTGTGTGTGTGTGTGTGTGCGTGCGTGCATGCATGTGTGTGTGCTTCAGTGTGAACACGGCTGAAAGATGGAAACAAAGGCAGCGAGCGAGGCCTCGGACTCTGGGGCCCCCTGCACAGAGAAACTAAACCCCTGTTGCATGGTGCTCTGATTTAATGTCTGAAAGCCTGTGATAGATTTAACCCAGAGACTGTTGGACAGTGACATAAACACTCAAACAGTACTGAGTTGCCTCTAAAAGGTCCAATATGTAAGTGCAGCCCAGGGCCCCATGCTGAAACACTGGCTCTCCACTGCTGGCTTTGCTTTCACAGTGATTTAGTTGGAGCGAAGAATTAAGCAACCTGGAAATGTATTATTATGAGTTATGGGAGGACAGGATCATAGGTTATACATGCAGTTGCACACGGAGACTGATACACATTACGTCTGTTCACAGAGCAAACACAGCATTATTTTAAACGGTGATTGATTAAAAAAGCAACAGGAAATAGATTTTTCATGTGTAAGTAGGATAATAGTAGTATGATGGATGGTCGCATTAAGAAATCCCAGATACCGTGTTCCAAGATAGCGGCCCATTCATTTTACAGCTGTTGCTTTTGTAATAACTGCTTATGTGAAAAAGTCGTGTGGTGCTTGCATTTCCGAGTGCAGCCACTACACCAAAATCCCCTCACAGCCTAGCACCATTCCTGGGGGCTTGTATGGTGTCTTTAACCACCCGGCCATCCAGAAGCTTCAGTTTCCCAGTCTGGAAATGAAAAACATCTCTACATCCAATGTGATTTGTCCAAACTTCAAAGTTACACGTTTCCTGAGAACAACTGCACTGACAAGATCTTATTTGTTAAGTGCGGTGAATTATTTTACATAGGTGAGTAAACATTCACGCTGACTGGAACTTTAGTCTTAAAAATTGACTTTATAGAGTGCTGACAAATAAATGTTCTCATGGTTTTTGCTTCCATTTAAAGGATGAAAACTCCAAAATCTGTTACTGTGGCTGACATACAGGAGTGTGAGTCCTACCAGACACACATACAGCCAGAGGAATAGGAGGTGGTCTTGCATTCCTGCCGCTTTCAGGTGGTTCCAGTGTGGTTTCTGTTGACCCACTTTCCCTCCTGTCTGCTGGCTGGATAACACTGCGGTTTAGCAGCGGCAAGAGTTCACACCCTGGGAATAGCTAGCAGCCATGGAGGGAGGGATGCTGGAAGAGCGGACTACTGTAAGAGCGTGATTAATGAGCGAATGTTATGGCAGCACCGCAGAGAACAAAGAGACTAATCTACAGCACATGGAGAGTGGAAAACACTGCACATACCAGAGGGTGGATCAAAAAACTCACCCATGTCTGCTGGTTAGTGACACAGCTGGATTCAACGACTATAGACACACTGAAGGTGAATACCTGCCCACTGATGCTGTGTTACATAATGCATACTGCAAGATATGCTCCTGCAGCTTCAGAGCAGCAGGAATATGGCCCGTATTTGAGAATATCCACACTGAAAAGAAATAAAATGATCTCTGAGTAATGTGTGTACGGACACATCCGTGCACATTCTTGTGTGTGCTTGCAGGTGTGTGTCAGACACTGATTAATGTCCAAGTGCCATGGCATGGTTAATCTGGTGGGCTCAGGCTTCAGGCTTCTACCCTCTCTACTGTCTGTGACTGTGTTAGTGAGTGTGTGTGTGTGTGTGTGTGTGTGTGTGTGTGTGTGTGTGTGTGTGTGTGCTTCCACAGAGAAAAGGCAGGCGTAGTCACTCACCTCACCAATAAATCACACACTAGGGCTAATTGATTCAGCTCTGGTTCTCATGCTGCTTCCCCACCAAATCCTTAAAGAGGCGTCCAGGCTGCTTTTTAACAGAGTGTTGGGTTCTGTTGTGTAAGCCTCCATAAATTGCTCATGTTCTATTCAAAAGACTACAGAGGGGCGGCTGATTCATGACCCAGGGCCACCAGCTCTCGAAACCTTCTACGGACTGCTTGGCCTTTAACCCTCTGGCTCTTCCTGTGATGACCCGCGCCCCCATTTTCCTTCATGTTTTTTCTTTACTTTGGGGTAAAGCAATACTTTTCCCCCCTCCTGAATCCATAGACTTCCCTCTGCACAGTGAGCTGCATTGTTTAAACCTTTGTGAGTCACTGCAAAAGGTTTGAAAAATGTGGATGCGAAACTATGTTCGCTTGTTATACAGATCTGTTTTCAGTGTCTATAATGTCATCACGCAAGACTTCCCGGGCAGTCAGGTCATGGATTTTCTTTGGCCAGCCAATCAGAGCTCATTTCCCAAATTTCCAAAAAGTGATGTCTCATGTCTCATAAAATAACCCCGATTATGTCATCATTTTATTGATTTGATCTCCATGTTGACTTTAAAATAAAGTGTATTTCACAAATATATTTTACCTACTGTGGAACCAAATGAAAGCCTCCAGTTTCCATTCAGTTTTGTACAGCCTGAAAATCAGTTAGCAGGTTTATAAAACTTACTTGAATTATGTTAAATATTACAGTGAATCTCAAATCTACATTCATTCTTTGGTCAACATTACATTATCACTGCATGGTGATGCAGTTTGAGAGCAGATTGGTTTGTAAAGTCTCTACAGCGTTTGTCATTTGTCAGCTACAAAAATCAATGCAGTCCTGTTATTTATTTATTTATTAATTTCATTCAACCTTAATTTTAGGAGAGGGAAGTCTGTAGAGACTAAAATGTCTTTTTTGAGGGAGACCTGGCCATTACAAATTGTGTTCACAGTGAATGATTGCGTGACTCAAATAAGTTTCAAGGGTCTGCTTATAGCTTTTCATATTGCACAGAAATCCCTGCCTGTGATATATTAGAAGAATATATTTAGGTTTCTAAAACACAGGACATGGTCAGCAAAATGGTTAGCCATGATGTAAAGCCGATGATTTCTAATATATGACCTAAAACTTGCAAAACTGTTGCTCCTTTCAGACCATATCTTAAAGTTTGGTAATATTGTATGATTTACTGTCAGGTTTCTCTGGCTGACTGTTTGTCTGTCTCCCTTTCTCTCTTGTGGAGTTGTGTTTTGTCTGTGGGTCCAGTTGGAAGCAATCTGCAGGCTGGCAGGGAATGAAAGAGCTCCCCGGTTCATCCCTGATGCTCCCCAGCCGCCGTCCGGCCGACTCTCTCCACGGGCCTCCGTCTCCAGCCTTCCCCGGTGGGCTAAGACCTGCTCAAGGTCCCCTCTGTGATGTGGGCTGCCCAATAAAAGCCAATGCTAGTTGGATTCCCAGGCCCAGTTTCCCCCTGAGTCTTTATCTTTCACAGCTTTGGCTGAGGGGTGAGAGCTGCCAGAGAATTAAGTTTCACTCTGCTCACACAGACTGTCTCGCTGTTTGCCCCTGCTTGGCTGTGGCAAAACTATCGGTGGAAGGAGCTGAAGCAGCTAGAGGAGTGTGTGTGTGTGTGTGTGTGTGTGTGTAGTTGGCTTTCCATCTCTACATTTTCCATTCACATCAAGAAGAGCTGATTGGAATGGATATGGATTTCCCAAAACAATCACTCAGTATCTTAAAATAGTTAGTAAAACATAGGTTCAGATTTTTGTGAGTCTATCTTAATGCAGTAATCACATATGTACTGACAGTTATCGCTCTTTGTATTTTCTCAGCCAGTATTTCCTTTGCTGAGCAGGGGTGCAGGGATGGTAACACATCTCTCTATACTGTATGCTTATTTAAGTATATTAGCAATACGTGATGCTGTTTTCCACGTCCATGGGCATGTGGAAATTTGACAAAGCTCCCGACTGAAGTTAAAGCACAAGTATGACCTTTCTCTGATGCAACCCGATGACAGTAATGAATGTGTCCGACCCTGTAGGTGTGGTAATGTACATGTTTGTGTTTACATCAACCCAACAGCTGCTCTGACTGCTCCCCTCTTCACTGTCGAAACAGGAAGAGCCTTATATAACACATTACACACAGTAAAAGATTAACATGCAGTCAGTGAGTTAATCTATTGCGCAAACAGACATAGAAACAGGTGTGCATACAAACATACAGACAAATCCATGCTGAGGTTGAGCTGAAACAGAGATGCATTGTGTAAAGGTGCACGCATACGAACACACGTACACATTTAAAAAAGGACACACAAGGACAAACAAATCAAAGTAGAATTTATACTATGGTCACTCTGTCATATACAAAAACATGGATACACCACATCCACACATGCACGCACGGACACACACACATACACAAACATCCCCGGACAGAGTTCACCCAGTCATTCCATCCTTGCGGCAGTGAAGCTGTTTTTCCATTGCTGGGCTCTTAGCGTGACATCGTGGTCCAAACAGCAGTGAAATATTACATGGGCCTGGGTTATTAAAACTGTTATTAGCACGGCCAATTGGGGCTAAACAGGACCTGACTGTCACCCTAATGACAGGGTGGCTGAGGACTGGGAAAAAGGGGGGAGGTGGGCTGCTGAAACCTCTGACCATCATCGACCAAACAGCCCCATTGGATTCCCCACCACTAACATCCATCCACCACGAACCACCCCTCATACCTCCATGTGCTCATAACTCTCTAGGTCCTCTGCAGCATGAGACAAAAAAAAACTGTGGTATTGACATACAAAGCCGCAGATACACACAGACATGGAGACAGATAGGAAAACAAATACAGACACTTTTACATAAATAAATACTGACATCTGGATGCACAAGTATGCATATAAAGACAAATTCTCATACAAATAAACATGTGTTTATACATAAATAAACACATAGGCAGCAACTTTGAAACGACCTTTTTCTCTGTCTCAGTTCACTACAACTGTTTATTGGACACAGAAAGTACATTTTCTTCTTCTACCACACAACTGTTTATCCTCTACATCAGATCATGCAGAGATAATAATTTTGAGTACGTGACCTGAACAGTAGTTGAAAGTAGATAAGTACAATTAGTCAAGTTCAAAACTATGCAACCATATGAAAGACATAAATAGATCTATTGGTACATTGCAAGTGTCTCAGTAGCCAAAGTCTGAGAACAGATGCATAGGACAGATACATAACTTCATATACAAAACAGAAAACCATCTATATTCTGAGCATCTAAAGTGAAGTGAAGTCATGTGATCCATTGTTAATATAAAAATATTGATCAGAGCTGCTTTAAGTAGGCCTACATTTCACTGCTATTAACTTTTACTTAAAGGTCCAGTGTGTAGGCTTTAGTGACATATAGTGATCAGGTTGCAGATTGCAACCAAAACACCCTGAATACCCCTCGTCTCACCCTTTCCTTCCAAGTGTTTGGAGAACCTAGAGTTTGGTTTGTCCTTTCTGGGCTACTGTAGAAAAAAAGCAGTGCAACATAGGGGACTCCTTATATATAAAGAGCTCATTCTAAGATAATGAAAACACAACAGTTCTTATTTTCAGATGGTTATACACTAATGAAAAGTAATTATAAGTATTACATTCAATTTCTGCCAAAGGATCCCCCTAAATCCTTCACACCGGACCCTGGTGCAAATACAGGACTTAGAATTTGTACATTGTGGTGTTGCTACTTCTAGTCAAGGGTCTAAATAGCTCCTCCACCACTGTATATCTGTTTATAATCATCAGTATCTGTTATGTTTGGCTAATCAAAACTGAACAAACTAAAGACTAAATGGACACAGGGTGGTCTGGTGGGCTAATGGTTGAGATGCATCACATATCACTGCAACACTCGTGGTTCCTCCCCTGCCCCTACTCCCCTCTCTTCTTGGCAAAATGCCAAAAAAGAAAAAGCCTTCTAAAAGAATTTGTTAACACATTTCTGGCGTGCCTCGGATCTCTGTCTTTTCCACATGATTACTATTTTAGCCAAAGAGAACCCAACCCTACAATCTTTAACATCCTCTGATTTTTTTTTCCACCAATATCTGCTTTATAATAATAATAAGAAAGACTTCCAAAATCGAAAACATGTATTTACACAAACCATTCAAAAGCCAATAAGCACATATCAAATCTCACTTTCCTCCTACTCAGCTCTACAGCCCGCGTCTCTCCCACCTCTGTTTTCCCCTCGTTCTCCTTGAGGATTGAGCCCTGCAATAAACCCACTCAATATCTTCATACAGACGACACACAGAGCACAAAACATAGCTGCAGCCCTGCGGTGGGCGATGCTGACCAACTACAGTGGGGTTCAGCTGGAGCCAGAGAGACCACTGTGGTTATCATCAAGTCTTAGTATCCAAAACAGAGTCATGCTAACCCGCTACCCCTCCCTCTGAGCCCTCTCAGCCTCCATCAGAGACACAAATCCATTCATATATCCAAACACACAATACATATCAAATCTCTACACACCCTCAAACTTCAAAGTTAGTTTTATTGCCTGGAAGCCTTAAATTAAGACAATAAATCACACTTTTTCCAGTTGAACATACAGAAGGAAGAAGTGGAATCAGTCAGTACTTCATCGGCTTAGTGATTCCCACTATTATTCAATCAGCTGTTACAGCCAGATATTTTATGAATTATTGTGACTACACGTGACAAAACGTACAAATTAACAAGACCTGCTTGAAATTTGGGATTAATATACAGTATATTAATCAATTTGGAATTAATAAAGTATTCATTCTTCAGTAGTATCAAAAGTAAAAGTACTCATTGTGCAGAATGCACTTTAGGGAGTATGAAATGATTCAATGCTGTTTATGTTTCGTATGTAAAACTTTATTCTGCAAACTAACCAGTAAATAAATGAGGTGGAGCAGAGATATAAAGTCTCATAAAATGGAAATACACTAAGACTTATGATAGATTACATACGTGCAAAATTTAACTTCAGTTTTAAAACGCATTGTGACTGAAAGTAAATTTTACTCAAATTTTACTCCAATCAAATCTTGCTTAGAACATTTCTGATTTCATGGGCATCAAGGCTCAACACTTTGAGTGTGAATCATTTACAACAGCCTCATAAAAACTGAATAAACTTGCCATCTTTGACAAAATCAATAGTGAACACTTTATAGCCTCTTTCCATATTGAGGACAAAAGGACACAACCAAACGTAATGTGCACATGTTGCATAGATCGCCATATCAACATGCATGCAGGGTTTATTAAAAGTGTCATGAAAAGAGTCTGTTTCTATATTCCTTTTCAGTTCAAGGCAATAAAAACTAGAAAACATGAAAAGTTACTGTATGTGGATTGAAGACATCCACTGTGCATACATCCATATTTTTGTTAAGAAAAGTGCTTTATAAATGAATTTTAGGATTATTATTACTATACTGAACCAACCGGCGATTCATCCATTAATTTTCCCAAACATGTGAAGAGAAGGACAGAAAGACTATTTCCACCTCAGGCTCAACACATGGAGTGGATTTGAACCAACAAACAAGAAGTCAGCTCTATGAAATACGAGTCCAAAAACAAAGCTCTCCCTTCAGTGAAACCCCCAACCTCAATACAAACACACACAAAAACACACACATGCACACCTCCATCTTAACCCCCTCGCTCATGACACACTCGTTCTCTCGAGACCCTTCACCTTCTCCACCGCTAACAGTTAATCACACACGGGGTTGGGGGGAGGTGAGTTGGAGGTGATGCCAGGTCAACAGTGAGTTGTGGCCCCTCGGACAGTCGACGCAGACAGAGCTGGTGAAAGCGTGGGTGCACGTGTGCAGAGATCTCCTCGAAGATTTACCCACAATCCTTAGCCTCCTCTGTGTTTCTTTGGCATCGGCAATGGTGGCTGTCACGGCCAATCGCCTGAGTCGGCCGCTGATTTACTCCAGGTGGCGCTTTGGCTATTGTCCAACCCAAGGAGCTGCCCTGACCCTTGACCCCTGACCCCTGGGGTCTGCCCTGTGCCCTTACGAGAGGACGGGGCTGGAGCTGTTGCTGAGGGGAGAGGCGACATGGGGATTAGACCAGACAGAGAGGTTTGTGTGTGGAAACAGATATTCCCACAACTCAAGAGCCCCCGACCTCACATCTCACAACCAATTCTGATTTACATGCATCTGAATAGTGTTGGAGAGGTTACATTGAAGTGGCTCAGCAGTCGCTGCTGCTGACATCTGATACAGTATGAATCCACACCATGTAGTTTGTTTTTCATTTCAAACTCTCAGCAATAGGAAGCTACATTTGTTTTTGGGATGTTCTGGTCCTAGAAGTGGAAACGCACTCACTGGCCACTTTCTTAGGTACACTCGGAAAATGTAATGCAGTCCAATACAATAGCTCAGACATAAACTCCAGCTTTATGAAGACAATAATGTTCACTTTAAACTGAGGCAGAGAGCTATTAAATTAAAAGCTATACGTTAACCATTGAGGTTGCAGTGATGTTGAGTTGGACTGTATTACATTGAGAGATCTTTTCACGGCATTTGCCCATGGCATTTAATAACACGAGGGGGCAATAACATTAGAAACACGTTTCAATATAACACAGTCCAGTGCAACACAACCACTACGTACAACCTCTGTGATAAATGTTCAGTTGAAATAACAGCCCTGGGAATGTTTCAAAACTACCCCCAGATATTTGTATTTGTCCCAAATCTACAAATCTTTCTGCAAGAAGTAGAACCAGTGTGGCATAATTCACATAAAACGAATGGTGCTCCTTCAACACACTGGTTCATAATTTCATAGACAGTGCGTGAATGAACATTTGCAATCAAATGTCTTATAATGGCCAAAGAGTGACAGTCAGGTAAGTCAGGGATGAAGGAAAAACTAACAATCACACAAAAACCACCGTCGAATCTCTGCTGTATTCACAGCCGGATGGGACAACGTTCATTCAAACGGCGCAACCTACCTGTCTGCAGAGAGCTCAGTGGAGAAAGTGTTGGTGACAGTGACAGACATGAACATGTTAAGTTTGTCTCTCTGTAGTCAGTGGAATATATAGCCATATGAACAAATGTACAGCAGCTATATCATCTGACCTTTGCACCACCCAAAACACCCATGGCATGCTTAAAAATAGATTGGGTGTGTAACAGATTAGTGATTAGGGACATGTTAGTACTACGTATGAACACAGCGTCTGAAACATACACACACATATGAACCAACAAGTGTGACTATACTGCTTTGTAGTACTGAATACTTTGAAGAGGTTTCTGACTTGTAGCTAATGGATTTACTAATATTTATTAATTACATCAGTGAAATGTATTTTTAGTGCATTTTTTTCATGTTTTACCTCTACATTTGAATAACATTTCCTTTGAGTGGGATATTTTTACACTCTTTCCATACTCATACATACAAATGCCTGAGCTGTCTGTGATCCAGACTATATATATATGTCCTGTGTACAGCCAGGTGGTTGGTGCTCAGTATGTACACGCCATTGGTAGATGACCGGAGCTGATGACAGAGAGTGAGCAGACAGACAGCAGCTGTCAGTCTGGCTCAGTTACAACCAAACACCACCAACACTGATACACCTCACCAATACCCTGAGGTCCATGTCTGGGTCATGGAGCTCCAGAGTTCACTGTGGCCTTTAACTCCTGTCTGCCCTTCTCACACTGAGGTATTTGTTCATGTGGTTGTTCTGTTCGATGGAATCTGGCATGGACAAAGTAGATACAGTGTGTTTTATGGCAACTGTTTTTACAAGAAATTATGTTTACACTGTATACTATTAATTTGTTTCCCCAAATACATTTTGAGGGAAACAAAATCACTGGATCATATATCAAACAATGTTTTCTTGAGTGAAGGATCTGCTGTATATTTGTACTGTATGTATATCGTAGGGATGTGGTCGGAGTGGATGGCGATATTAAAGGAACTGTAACCACAACAAAGGTTGTTTCACTGAATGTATTTTCATTTTCCCCCATCCTATTGCTGAAACATTGTTTCATATGTCACAGCAGTAATCCAGCATTTTATGTTTTCAATAGTTTTGATCCAGCACATAGAAAGTGTTTGTTTCTTTCAAGACCTTGAAGTGGTGTCTGATTTGCAGAGGTTGGAGTATTCAGATCCTTGACTTAGTAGTAATACTACACTGTATAAACACACTATTACAAGTACAGATAATGCACTGAAAATGTCACTTAAGTGAAAGCATGTAAGTATTTTTTTTCTACTAATACTTCAGGTGTTAAAAATAGAAGTATTCAATGCAGAGAATGGCCACTGTGAGTGAAATACTTCTATCACGGATTATTATTACTCATGCATTAATGTGCAGATAACATTTGACTGTTGTGGTTGGTCAGGTCTAACTATCTTATATACTGTTCAGTAGTTTAATCTTTGAATTGTAGTGGAGTCAAGTACAAATACCCTATATTTGTACTTGTAAGTAAATGTGCTTAGTTTTTGTTCCACCACTGATTTCATCTGCGATACAGAAGTCCCAGAAGGGCACAACATCAAAGGCAGTTTTTCTCATACACAGTATACTATGCCACAAATTTTTTATAAAGCCTCCAAACCATTGGAAATCTATTTACTACGTTTTACTATTGCTACGTTCTCATGCTAGAATTGATGGTTGGTGTTATGTTAAACACCACCATCGTTTCCTCTGTATTCACTATGTTTTTTTCTCTATACTTACAAAATTTACGGCATGGATCCACTTATACTCCATGAAATTATTAAAATTTCATTTAATCTTCTTGAGACTCATAATTTAAGTAATTTATGAATTTTTCATGGGGAAATTTAGGGTTTTTAGTTCACCATCCTCACATTTTACGATCCTGCCCTGACCAGACTGCAAACCGGCACTTAACCCAACACAGACCTTCGCCAAAGACCATGACTGTAATTCAAAAGTCCCCCTGTGTGTTAGTTATATAGGCTCTACCCCAGTTTACTTCCCTGTTCCGCGTGACTGGCATGGCGTAGACATGGGCCCTGTGTCTGACGGGCTCCAGTTGCACTGGAAATATAAACCTGCTGGAGCTGGGGGGATATAACAGAGCAGCCACTTGCACACATATAAGCATCAAAAGCATATACATGCATGTAGTGGCTAGGTCTTTCTTGTAACATATAATCTCTTTGCCTGAGACATTATAACAACATGCTAACATGATAAACATGTATCTACATATAGACATACACTTGAGAGAGAGAGAGAGCTTTATGTATAGAAAGAAAATGAAAGAGTGAGCGGGAAAGCAGGGGGTTATGAGAGAGGACGTCTGGAGCAATAAAGGCTGGTACCAGCGTTCAGAGTTTAAGGGCCAACAGGGCTTCGGATATGAATCTTGCTCAAGCACTGCGACCTCTGACCTTCTCCCAGAAACCCCTGTGGGGTGCAGTGAAGTTATTGTCTTCATCTTTCTGCCCAACTCTCCCTGACCTCCTCTGTCTTCCATCTGCACAAGTCCATTACATCCATTTATTTCATCGCCGCAACTCTCTGCACATAAACTGCTCTTTTCTCCACTCCGCTCTATTCACTCTCTGTCGTTCCCGTCCATTCATGGCCCAAACAGAGCCATCGATTCATGGGCCGGACATGACCGTATTGTGTTAGAATGCGAGGATGAGAAAGGGAGAAAAAGGGAGAGCATGCTTGGCCATTAGGGCGACACTGAAAAGTGGAGAGTGGTCCTGAGGTCATCATGGAGGACAGAAGACGGGGGTAAGTGGGATCAACATGGGACCATCTTTAGATCATTCTGTGCATTGCAGGACATTTGGACCTTTCAGGCAATTGATACTAGGACTCAAAAGGAATCCACACTGATTTAACATCCATCAGTCATCCACTGTAAGCTGGAACAGATTTGACATTACATGTCATGGGAAAAGGTCTTCTCTCTATGCTAATTTCACACCCATTACTCACCCATTAGCTAACTAACATAAACAAAGTTTTTACATTATATACCATAGGGACAAGGCCTTTGGGGCGTCTTGTAATTTCTTGACGTCATCCTTCATACTTATATTTGTCTCAGTGTGTCTTTTGTCTGTTTTTAATGGTTTTGCATTATTTCATGTGTTAGCAGCATGATTTCATTGATGTTTATATCTGCCCTCTGCAAAACTCAGTGATATGTCATGGGAAAAGCCTTCCGGGGGTCTTTTTAGACAATTGCAGCAGGGAGCCGCAGAACAGAATTCTCACTGGGAATGATTGATGCTGAATGACAAACTTATGGGAATGATTAGAGTACAAAGACTAGTGTTGTCAGGATGTGAGCTGCAGCAAGCTCCAACAAGACAGCGCCGTCCAACAGGAAGACATTGTATTGGGTCTGTGTGCACTGCTCAGTCTTACAATGATTAGATTACTTTATTTGTTCTACTAAGTGAAATCCTTCCTGGAAACCCACACTCAGCTATGTGCATGTATGTATTTCTTCTCTGAGGTCACAGAAGTAGGATTTTGTTGCATTGGACGCACAGCAGGATGTCACAGTAGGGCTGGAAAACCTATGTAAGGAATGAAACTACAAACTGTTTTTTTAATGTAAGATCTCCAGCCCCGCCATGATCCTCATTCCCTGAGGGAAATCCAAAACTTTCCACCAGTGTTCATTTTAGCAGCTCGACACTTTTAATCATGACATCACCTCGCTACGTGACAACAAACAGAGCAAGATGTAGCTGGATGACCTTTTAGCTTAGGGACCACCAGCTACCTTCTTGGCCTCTTTCTCCTCCTCGTCATCCAACTCCTCCAAGACCTACTCCTCTTTCCCCCAAGTCTCCTGGGGCCTCCAAGTCACAGATGAGGGCGGGGGGAGTAAGCTCATAGTTAGGATGATGCATGTGTGAGTGGAGCCTAACAGATAGACATTCTAGGTGGGAAAGTATAGACAGAAAAGATGAAGTCTTTTTAGGAACGTGCTGGACTGTGCCACTCCAGACTTGGAGCATGTATCTTGTTTATTGCAAACTCTGCAGGCAATGTGTTCTTCTTATAGGAGTTGTAAGTATTAAATGTTTTGTCATCAGAGCTGTCAATGTTCAGCTTTTTCTTGATCAAGTGATCTCCTTTATTTTGGAAAGCACATTCAACTGCTACATTAAGAATTTCCACTGCTGACTGTACCCAACAGCAGATTTGTTTCAGCGAGTATCTCCCTCCTGGCTATTAGTGTGAAAAAGAATGTGCTTTTAGTGAACCTGCCTGCTTAAATAAGGATTGAGGACTTCCATCTCGAGCCTGCCCCGTCAGCCCTAGCAACACACATTCCAGTGCATCATGGGCCACAGAGCCTCACAGCCTAACGAAGATGAGGTGAGGTGTGATGGGAGATGAAGTCATCAGGCGAGGGGAGGCGCTGGGAAACTGGGAGTCATAAATCAGAGCTCATTGTCTATGTGGGGTTGTGACTGGGTGGATGTAAAGGGGTGATGAGGGTTCAGAATAGGGCAGTGGGAGAAGGGGGTCAGTGGTAGGGGATAAGGGATGTGAGGGAGATCAGGGTGCGGTCAGTGTGATGTAATCCGCTGGACATCTGTGCTTCGATGACAGACAAGAAACGCCGACAAGACTCACCGAGTTCCGGCACCAGGAGTTCACACACACACACACACACACACACACACACACACACACACACACACACACACACACGCCTCCCTCCCCCAGAGAGCTGCAGTGCTGTCCATGTCTTGGATCTAGAGACTTGGTACTAATGAGACTAAATGAGGCTGGAGCCTCTCTGTGAAGAGGCCACAGCTTGTCAAACAGTGAGTCAGGCTGCTGATTACAATGGTGGTTCCAGTTTGCCAACCAGTTTAACCTGTTAGCTATTCGGTCAGTCAACCAGTAGCTAATCAGTCAAATGGAAACTATGGAACCTATGGAAACAGTCGCCCATCCAGTTAGCCATTAAACTAGTCAATTTCAGTCAGGCAGGCTAGTTCCTTAAATTGCCTACAACTAGCAAGCTAGTTGTTCAACCAATAAGTTAAGTGTCCCAAAGACCATTCAGGCAACTGGACAGCCCACAATTCTGTCAGCTAGTCAGTCAGTTAAACAATCAGGGAGCAGGGAAAAGAGTCAATTAATTAGTCAATAAACCAGTTTGTCTTTCAGTCAGTAAGCAGGTATGCTAATTGAATAAGAGCAACTAACTAGCTAGTTATTCAACCAGTAGAACTGCTAAGTGGCAAATAACTTATTCAGTCAACCAGACAGCCAACCACCCTGCCCACCCTGTCAGTCACCAAGAGCTGAGTTTAGCCATGCATGTGCTGATTAAAGCGATGGGGGAGACAGAGGGCAGGCTGGGTGAAGGGGGGCATCAGGCTTATGTAAGGCAAGAGCGAGGCCAAGCAGAACTGACACAGGCCAGGCCTTAGATTGCCTCAGCATGGGGCAGAAATGTGCTGACCAAGGCTGCGGGTTGATTGAGAGTCCAGGGGGTTGGGGGGGATTGACTGGAGTTTATTTGACTGTGGGTAATATAGGCTTTCTTCAAAAACAAACAGGAATCATTTTGTTTGCTGTGTGTTTTAGCAGCTGTGACCTCCCATATGACTCAGCTTGACCCCATCCTCGCAGCCTATAGGGGATTCCAGCTACTCAAATGTCTGACAAATGTGGACATTGAGTGGACTAAAGATAAATATGTATATTTTTACTGGTGTATGCTTAGTGTGTTTGAATGTGCGTAATAGAATTATGTGTGTGCCGTTTGGATTGTGTGGTCTTTTCAAGGTGGGTTGATGTCCTTGGTACAGGTGCAGGATGGAAAGATATACTGGACAATAGTCACCACACACTGAGACTCACACACTCACAGTCACACACACTAGATCTCTTACAGCTCAAATAACAGAGACAACACAGTCACTCTGGCCCTTTTTAAAGCCAAACCATGACTTGGACCAGACTATTCCCATGACTTAAGGGCTGGGATGATGATTATGCTGTTGCTATAGAGATGCTTCAGATGACAAAATATTGTCAGTGAAGTATTCCTGACAAAGTATTGCAGCAGATGTTTCATGGCCAAAGAATTGTAGTAAAACTCCTAATGGACGTTTTGACATTCTTCCTAGTACATTTAAAATCATAGAATTAAGCACAGTGACAAAGGATTTGCCATTTGAAAACACATTTCACAGCAGACGTTATCACACTCCTGAATACCACTGAATCAACCGACTGTATGTAGAACACAAACTGCTCTGAGACACGCACACAGTCGCAAATACAAATACAGACAGACACAACTACAACAGTCTCAATGAAATTGTGCCAGTTAAAGGGGAATATTTCTGTTTCAGTTCATGTTTAAACAGTGGATAAAGTTTATTTGTGAATTCAAGCATGAGCACTGAGTAAAGTATCACTTGAGTTGAGAGTACTGACGAGAGCTGAAGATTCACTTAAAGTAAACTTAAAACTGCAATGAATAAACTGACCTGAAAGGGTAATTTAGGTTGAAGTCCTGAAAGAATGTAGCAGCACTTTTAAGAATAAAATTTTAAAATTAAGTCAGTTGTCAGTTCAAGAGTGAGCTTAAGTGTTAGCATTTAACTGGAATCCTCTCCGACCGAGAGCTCAAAGCACCGAGGGACTGTTGGTGTTTCAGCAGCCTCTCAGTACTGCCGGATCAGAGCCGAACACAGCCTCAGGGACTGAAAGAGGCCAGTTTGACGACAGGGAGAAAAGGTGCTTTAGAGCAGCTCTGACCAGGACTCTGACTCTGTGGACGATGAGGATAGGAGAGCCGTGAACTAGGAGAGGAAAGACGGTCATCACCAGCTGGAAAAGTGGAGTCTAGTACTCTCTCTCATCTCTAATATTTTAACATCTAACTCAGAGAACTGAACCAGGGTCAGTCATCAATTTAACATTGCAAAGACAGGACGGTTTTGGTGAGTTTGAATGAAGTGTGTTTCATGAGGAGGCAGTTCAGTTCTGTTAGTTCAGTTCAAGAGAGAAACTTTAATTCAGGAGGTGTATGGTTGTATTTTCTGTTTAATAAGGAAAATAGGTTAAAGAATATTTCCTTTCTTGAATGAAATGTTAACTCCAAAGTCACCTATGTTTTGTATTGCATCACATCACTGTGTATACTGTGCATTGTTTTTACAGTGTGATGAGCTAATAAGGAACAGAAACACAAACCAAGTGGTCTGACTTTCCACAGAGGAGTCCATCATTGAGCAGTTTCTGCAGTGTCAGAGGTCAGAGGTCGGGGTTGATCTGCTAAGGGCGGACCATCGGGAGTCCTCCCTGGTCCTAATCCTCAGGACCCCTCCCTGGGGCAGGTCAGCCATATACACATCACATAGGCTGCCCCTCTCTATGCCTGACAAATAATCATGGAACAATAGTGAAGGCAGTGTTCCCCTGTGGTTGTCAGTCCAGATGACAACTCTTACAACAACGCCACATGATTCATGTAGCCACTTTCTTTAAACCTGTTACACAATCCTGCTGCATAAAACTTTATTTGTCATTATCCATCCGAGCAAAGACATGAATATTTGCTTTGACGACGTACCACTGTGTCAAGTTATTTACTGTAATATTGACAACAAAAAGAATTAGGTCATTCCTGTGAGCATTGTTTTTATTGTTTTATGAGAAATATGTTTTTAAGTCAATAATTGATAATAGCAGGCAGCTGCAGATGGACATGTTTTTCTGATTTGCCCTGTCTACCGCTCGTTCTTTCCCACTCTCTACTTCTTGATTCAAATCCTGTTAATTAAACTTTGAGAGCCTGCAGGGCTTCTTCCTCCCCCCTCCCCCCATCATCTCCGCAACTTTCTCACAGGGAGCATAAAGAGCTGGAGAGTGGAGTGAGAGACACAGAGAGGGAGACGAGAGGAGTGAGAGAGAGTGAACAGAGGGTGGATTCATGGCGGCTCTGCTCTGTTTCTTATCAGTATCCTGGCTCTGTGAATGAAGCTCTTCAGAGGAGCTCCTCGCCCCTCGATACCCAATACGCCTCCAAAGCTATCTCTGAATCCCCACTGTGTGCACACACACATGCACACACATGCAGACATACACTGCACATGTACACATATGTGGAAATGGGAGTAAAGATCAGTAAATGCAGTAGTGCAAAGTAGGCCTGCCACGAGTCATGATTTTGATTAATGGAGACTTTTTTAATTGAAGTTTGTGTTTGTGTACATTAAAATGTTGGGAAAAGGGTTAAGAATGCCTTTCACAATGTTGTCATGGTAAAAAAAAAAACAAAAGTAAATATCTGACACAATATTTAGAGGCGCATATAGGCTGTGATAGACTCAGCACTGTGCTCTATCGTTACCATTATTAGAATGAGAAAGGGCAAAAGTGTGATTTTATGTTGTGTTTGGGTCTCGAGCAATAGATGTCTACATGTTGTAGATGCAGATGTTCAATGTTTACTTCACACACAAACCGATTATCAAACTTCAGCTGCTGCAACAGGCTGCAGGCCTGGTCCTTCTCCCTCTGTCTGTCTGTACCTTTCTCCCATAAGGAGTATATGGGTGTATATGTCTACGTGCCTAAAATCACACACAGGCATTCAGTCCATTAGTATTTCAAACAACATAACACATCTCTGTGGAAGTTCTTAGCCAAAGCCCTGACAGAGTGACATCAACAGCAATAGCCCAATCAAGTCTGAGCATCAGCATCGCTCACTTCACGGCAGACTAACAACGAAACAAACCGGGAAATGAGGCCATTAACCGACATGTCATAATAGTGATTCAGCTCTGATTTATCAAGGCAAAAACACCCCAGAACCTTATTTCCCAACACTGAATAAAACTGACGTTTCATCCTGATTTCCTGATTCTCGTGCACAGTCCTCAGTGATGCTTATTTATCCAGTTCACAGTAGCCTCTACTTAGTGGCCTGCCTGTAATGACTGGGAGCCGTTGTGCAGCTATGCGCTGGTTAGATCCAAATAAAAGAGGGGGGATATTGAGTATCCTGCCTTATTTGCGGTGTGGGCAGCCCCTCTCCCCCCTCTCGGTGGAGGCTGTTTTGCCGATGAGTGGGGGGGCGAGGGGGGGTTATATTATAGGATATTAAATGGTAATGATGGGCCTGGAAGCACTGGGTCCATGGGAAAGTGGTCGGTGCGTCTCGCTGTGGCCCGGCGTCGGTCCTGAGACTCTGGGAGCCAGGACCGGGTCACCCTGCCGCAGAGATCATTACAGGGCAGAGAAATGGTAGCAGAGGGGGTGAGGGGATGAGAGAGAGATTGAGATGCCAGACCCCATCGCCCACTCCAACCCCCCCCCCGAGCCACCCCTTGTCCTCTTCCTTGCTCAAACCCAAAGTCCGCTGACCACTCATGCCTGCCCTCTGGAAAAAAGACTCTAGCTGCAGTCACTGGGCTCCACCAATACCAATCCCAACCCCATCGCCATGTCGGACAAGCATCCAGACAACACTTGAGGATGACTGGAAACCGCCTGCACCATGACAACGAGGAGGGAAGAGTGGGGGCTCGTACCGCAGTGCTCATCTCAGGATGGTCCAGAGAGGAGATGGGAAGCGGACGATAAAGCTGCAGCGTGGATTACCACAAGGCCTGAAACATGGAAGAGTGGGAGGGAGGGAGGAAAAGAGAGAGGGAGACAGGAAGAGAGACAGAGGAAGGAGGACAAGCTCCTATTTCACTACATTCCATTGATTCAACCAAGCAGGCACCATATTACTGACAAAGCCCATACTGACAGTTCCCCACGACATGAGTGTGTGTATGTGTGTGCGTCTGTGTGCATGAATTTGTGTCCTTGCCTCTCAACAGCATACTTCTCCGTCTTAGAGACACACAACTCTAACAAAGTGCATTATGTAAGCAAGCCTGAGTTTGTTTACGTGCGTGAGACAACAGAGTGCATCACATTGCGTTAGACTGCATGAAGCATGTTTGGCAGTGACCTCATGTGTATACAAGCTTTACAAACACAAACCACAGTCTCGTCTGCAAATGTATACGCTTGAGGTTAGCTTCAGTTAGACTAAAATGCAGCATGACGTCTTACTGATAGGTAAGAAAGTCTGTTATTTCTGTCCGCATGCAACAGCCTGCACACGTTCCCAAAAGATATAGTTTCAGATTTTGGGAAATCTTTCTTTCTCATGTTCAGGTTGTTTTTAAAAAGATGCTTATAGTTTTGTGATTTTCACCTTCATTTTTGCTGGTTATGATACAGCTGTCATCCACAATCTAAGTGCCACACAGGGTTGATTTGTTTATTGTCTTTGTTTTTGCTGTTTTTTATGTACAAAAAAATCAAGGTGACATATATTAGGTGCATTTTCATATTGTGCTTTCAAAGATATGAAAATGGAAGAAAAAAGCGATAAACCTTAAAATTAAGAAAGACTGGGGACCAACTTCCCATCAGTGCTGGGAAGTGTTGATACATCTCAGCCCTCATTGCAGTCTGACAACCTGAGATTCAGAAAAGAACTGAAATCAAAGTGAAAGCTACTTGGCCTCTGGCTTTTTGTGGAGAGGGAAGCTAGCTGTCTCAAACAGGAATGTCTCATCTGCAGAGGAAAACCGTCAAATGTGGCATCGGTGGCGAGTAAGAGACAAAGTGAGACGAAACAGACTGAAACCAACCAATAAAGCTCTGGAATACTTCAAATGACTGAAACAGCTGAGTTTGTTTGTTCTGAGTGATTGAGGGCGGACCACTCTTTCATTTCACACTGACATTAGATCATATACAGTATGCCATTGTGTTGTTTGGAGCTGTAAAAAGCAGAAAGAACCCTGTGAGGGGATGGATACCATGGTTTGACAGAAAAGGGAAACTACTGGTTCAGATGATCAGATGATTGAACCAAATCATCTGAAGCATTTTATTTGTTGGTTAAACTGACATAGCTCACAGAATTACCTCTGAAGTCTGAGTAACTTGGGAATATGATTGCTTCCACATTCCTAAATCTCAGCAACAATTTGTCGAGTAAAATATAATTATTCCTGATAGGAATGAACTAGTCAGGATATGCTTAGCCTGGCCAAACGTAACGACCGGAGGCAGGAGAAAATAGCGAGCCTGGCTTCGTAAGTGTTTCCCAAAATGTTTCCTGAAGGATACTGGGAGGAGGGTTAAAACTATTACTTGGACTACAGGAGTGTAATCTGTGAGATGAATATAAGCAAAACACAGAGATGCTTAAATAGCTTTATCCACCCCCATGAGCACTATAATAATCCTATAATCCATTTTACAAAGACGTTATAGATCTGTCATCAAATCATTTTAAATGTCAGCAGCTACAATTGAGTCAGAGTCATCTGAGGAAGATAAAATCACCATCAATCTCAAGCAAGTCGTTGTAAACTCATCACTAGACACCACAGACACATTTACAGTCCCTACAGAGATGTTATAGCAATACCGCAAGAGATAGAGTTGGAGAATTACAATAAGGTCACTATAAACTCAGCGCTTCATCCCCCATCGCATCAAATGTTAATGTTAAAGTAATGTCACAGTGACAGCACAGGAGATTGGAGAAACCCATAAAGTACCATATGGTGGCTAAGAAATTGACTGTTGAGCACCTTAGAAACATTATATACCTAATGAAAGCCCCTGTAGGTTATTGATAGGACTATTACAGGGATGGTGATACCACAGGAAATGAAAACTGCCATAAATAATGTCCCACTGCAAGTTTCTATAGGAATACTAGAATGACTTTTCCATAAAGGGAATATATCATGCCAGCATTCTTCTCCTCCTCCTCTTTTTTCTTCCTCTGCTCATATCGCTTCATCCTCACGGCGGCCTGAACCCAACCGTCCAACATGATCCCATATAATTAAGCAGGTTTAAGGCAAACTGATCCCCTCGGAGAGCCTTGTCTTCCATACATTCCAATTAAAAGCGATTACACACAGCGGCCTTTTACTGCAAAGAGGCCTCAGTCAACTCCTCATCACCCCCTCCACCCTTCATCCACCCACTAGCACTACCCATTCCCAGGGTTTCAGCTGTCACCCGTCGCCTCAACGCATCAATCTCAATACAGTTTTTTCCCAGCGTTTGCCCCCCCCCCAGCACGTAATTGTATGTTTTGTGTTGTTTGCGTGTGCTAAGCTAGCCCAGACAAGTTCTCCTTTTTCAGTCTTTCTCAATTCTTCTTTTTTACATCCACAGCTTCTGATTTTTACGATTGCTAATTCACGTGAATAAGAGATGTAGAATCGTGCATATTCACTCTTAAATGCAGGCAGAGACAAAAGCTTGAGCCAGGCAAATCCTTAAATCTTGTCAACTTTCACTCAAGGCACACAGCCCATCATCCCCCCATCACCACCCATGGCCTGCTACTCTCCCCTTCCTTATTCTTTTTGGAAATGCTTGCAGGGAGATGAATAGAAGCCCCACATTTCCACATGAAGTGAGCAGCCAGCAGCGATCTTCTCTCCCCTGGCAAAGTTTACTTTTCTTCTAGCTGTGAGAAAGCTTGGTGGGACTGTGGTTATGAATATTCATGCTGGAGAGTTCCCTGTCAATCAGTCAAGGAGAGCTGAGGGGGAGTTTATGTCTCCAGTGGTTCATTTTGCCGGGGAAGGAATGTGTACTAATTCGGGTTTCGGCCATTCCATTACTAACTTTTGCTGTATTTTGTTTTCTGCTATATTTATCAGTGGCTCTCTCTGGCAAGCACAAAAGCTACATGCTTTCAACTGTTTTTTGTTTCACATTGACCATTCACATCTATGCAACCATATCCATTAATCTCTATAAAAGAAAAGGTCACTCTATTGTCTGAGTATATCCATGTCTCCAGTACTGACGTGTGACTGACATGAGCGTATTCAGTCTTTATGGCAGCACTGTTATTATTTAATGACCATATCCACAGTGCATTTTAAGAGCACTCATAATGAATTACAATGCACTTGTGCTCAGAACTATGTCTTATTGAGGAATTTGAATTATGCATTAGGAATTTATGAGATTTATGTTAGCCACGAAGCCAGTTTTGGGGAGTAGCATTGCTACATGTCGAGAGACTATTAGTTCAGCTGTTGGATAGAACAGCTATAAATAAAATTAACACAGACGTTGGCTGTTTGCATCCTGTGCATGTAGGCAGTAATAGAAGTAATAGAATGCACACTTTAACTACATAACAGTTGTTAGCATTGAGAAGAAGGTCAGCAACGCCTTTAATTATTTGTTATCCATGTTAAATTAACTGCTGGTAGTCAAGGGTTATGTGACAGTGGCACAATGTATCTGATCAGACCCAATTAGGAAGGAAACATGGATGTCTGCATCATTGTTTCCAAAAATCCCTGTTTCCACCCGTTCAGACTACAACAAGACTACTGGAATTTTCAGACTAAAATGTGGGTCAGCATGTTTCCAAAAGTCTCTGTATTATGGTTTCTAAAACACTGGTAGTGTGGACACTATGCAGAAACATAGCAAAGTGATGTGTTTTAAAACAAAACCACATTCATGTAGATGTAGGGCTCCCAAAAAATGCCATGTTCAGATACCGGTGAGACTGTAAAACAATTTGAGTAACAGATTCAAAAGGCTGAAGGCTTATTAGACAACAACCACTGCACAGTGGTTTATAATGGTATGATTTTGCAACTCTGGAAAGATATCACTCTGGCAATTATTTTATGTTTCCTTGCAATGATTTTGAGGCAAAGAGTAGAAATATGGTGTTCAGGTTTCAAGTTATCTTCCAGGAATGCATAATTGCATGCGTTTGATTGGCCAGCAAAGTTCCTTGCCAGATGATGTTGCAGAGTGAGAAAGAGTACTTCGATTTTGTAATTCAATACAATTCCTTTATCAGTGAAATGCATGGAACTACAATCTAGATTGGACCACTGTGCACGCCTCATCAAGAAACATTAGAGATTGAATGAATTATTATTGAGAGATTGAATGAATTATTATTGATATCTCTATGACCAGGGTTATACATTTATCTAAAATAAATGAAATATCTAGAACACAGTGCAGTATATAAGGATCAGGCATGACTATACTATAATTTCAATGTCATTGTGAATATTCTTCATAAAAAAATTAATTGTACACTCATAGAAGTGTAACCAATGTAATGACCAAGAACTTTTTATGGGAAGCACAGAATCCCTGTCAAACAGGAGAGATGAGGAGGTGTGCATGTGGTACAGGGGTGAAGAAAATAGGGGAGCAATAAGGAGCACAACACTGAGAGAAGATGGGAAAGAGAATGGAGGAAGAGAAAGTCAGAAAAAAAAAGCACTGCTGGGCACCACTCACAGAGGCATAAATCTAAGCACTCACAATTGGATTCAAATGCAAATCCAGCACCTAGCACCCAGTGGAAAGGCCAACCTCAATTTAGCCAAATCCCAGTGTGTGTGTATGCTACCCCCAACTGACAGGAACACTCCATTCTCCACACTGTTTGTCTCTGATTATGTGTGTGTGTGTGTGTGTGTGTGTGTGTGTGTGTGTGTGTGCGCGCGTGTGTGCGTGTGCTCGCGGGCATGAATATGCATAGACCTCTTATTAGAAGCATGACAACAATCACACACAATTTTCCATTTTGAGATACTGCTGTAGGCCTCTAAAGAAAAGAGTTTACTTTCTCTCCACATTTTCCACTTTGGATCTTTGCGTTTGATTTTTGAGCATGTGCATGTTTCAAGGGGTGGGAGCTGTAGCCATTAACATGCACACCCCTGTGTGCACATCCCTGCCCATCCCAATTCTCCTCTCTCTGTTCCCACCTACCAGCCCCTCCAGCAAGGGAGTCAGAAATGAACCTGAACTGATTGAGAGTCAAAAGCAGTTGCCGGGGCAGGTTCAGTGGGGCAGAAGCAGTTGCTGGGGCAGCGGTGTTGATGGTTGGTTACCAAGGGTGGAGGGGGTGGAGGAGGGCAGGGTGGGTAGCCTTGTTGGTTGCCAGGGGGCAGCCTGCTGGTTGCTTCGGAGTGCTGCAGCAATCGGGTGAGTGTTAAAGCCATTAGGATGCCTTACCATATGAAAGGCTGGGTGGGTGTGGCAGGGCCGAAGATGAGTCCTAGGAGGATAGCCCCACTGTCAAACAGCAGGAGTCTTACAAAAGAGCCTTTCACTGGGCCATTACTGCCCCCCCCCCCCCAACACACACTTTCACAAAAACTCCTCCCTGCACTCCCATCCGAGCCGGGCCCATTCAGAGCCAGCTACCGTGGCCACAGAATAGGGGAATTCCCCCTTAAAGTGTAGGAATGACAGGTCAAACAGAGGAGGGATAGAAGACTAAAAGAAAAAGAGTAAAGAAAGAAACGACTTAAAGCACAGAGACCCTCCACCAGTCTGTACGGAGCTATGTGTTTTCCACTGAGTTGGCATCCAGACTCCAGCTAGAGGCCCCCTGAGACCTCTGTGCAACCCCCAGGGAGAGACTCATTACTGGGGGCAACAGCTCCTTGGCGTTCCCCATCCTGTCCGGGAGTAGAAATCTTTATTTACCTCTTAGTTACGAGCAGAGGTACTGTTTACTATGCAGCAATGAAAAAAAGCACACAGGAAACTAAAAATAGACTGAGCTAATGCAGCCCAAACAGCCAGGAAAGGAAATCTGGGTGTATATAACTGTACATACGTGTGTGTGTGTGTGTGTGTGTATGTGTGTGTAGACATATAGCCGCAGGTATGGGCAGCTGTGGGGAGAAGCAGCGATAAAAGCCCGCCTCTGTTTCCTGTCCTTAACAGGCTAATGGTGGGGATTTACTAGCCTTTTATTATGATTGCTCCAATTAGTTGTAAAGCAGCACAGGCCCAGTCCTCTAACTGCATGTTTGTCTGTCTCTCAAGGCCTTCTCACACATGCTGTCTATTCCTGAGACGTTTAAGAACATTTTCTGCATGGGGTCATATACGAATGGTAGCAGGCATCGATATTCAGGGAAATATATTCCACAAATATCCCTTCTCAGGACTTAGATTTTGGGGAAAATGTCGGCACGGCAGTGTTGTGAGTGAAAGCAGTAATATTGCAGGGATGAGTGCATAAAGGGTGACGTCCATCTGACACAACATACTTTCATATGGACTGAGCGAACCAATCACAATTCTCTGCTGATGGTGTATTTGAATATGTAATTTGTTTATGGTTAATAGTTTGCGAAAAACACTATACCAGACAATGACTGCTCCACTCAAATTACAATGGAGACTGACTGAATTGGATTTGTGGGGCTCACATCATTGAAAGATTTCATTTAATTAAGTCTAAGAGTCTACCACCACGCCAGAGGCTCTACGAGGCTGTTACTGGGCACTGCTCACAATGACAATGTTAAAATACTGATGTTTAGCATCATTTCTATTTAAAATTAAACACAAGTGCAGCTGAGGCTGATCAGAATGTTGTTAGTTCTGCAAATATTTGGTCATTGCCCAAACTACTGGACAAAGTAACTCTAGATTAAAAGTCAGGGGATCGCCAACATTGTCTCCATCCAGAGACACAGGCTGGATTTGAAATTGTCTACTATACTAACACTTGGTACAGATTTGGCCAAAATGTAGAGTATACAGTATGCAAACAAAAGCTAAGCATGCCAAAGAATACCTGGATGTCGTACTGATTCTGCAAAAATCTCCAGTATGCATCTGACCAGTCAACCTCGCCTACTGCGATCTGGATATTCCACAGACCACAGTGTCGACACTTGGAATGACGTTCCACTCAACACATCGCTCCAATAAAAACTTAAATGACATTTGTAAAAAAAAGTAATCAGGCTGCTGTGATCATTTGTTTGTAATTCGATTCAGTTCAACTGACCATTTAAGCAGGGAAGAGTATCAACAGCGTCGTGGTTAGGCTGAATCTCAACATGAATCCAAAACTAAGACTCAGATGTCAAAAGCACCGGTTTGAAAGTCAGAGCTGTCTCCCGCTTTTGTTTTAGTTTCATGTTTCCTGAAACATCTGTGTGTGATGCTCCATAACGTTTGCTGACGTGCAGACACAGACGTAGTCCCAGACCTGAAAAAATGCAAGAAGTGTGCAGTTAAGTGGAGTAATACTGACGGACTTATCTGTTTCTTCAGTTTATGTCTCATTTTGTTGTTTGTTTCAGCCGCTCTTCCATTCTGTCTTCCTGCCGTCCAACTGCGTGTTTGAGTCAGCCCGTCAGTTCTTTTTACTCTGAGCTGACCACAGTCCAAGCTTCATGTCGGCCCAAACATCTGTGCTGAACTAACCTTAATGGAGCAGTTTTTATGTTGGTTTCGTTATACAACCACTGACCACATTTTGTAACGTCAAGACAAAATACACCAATTATCCGTCCGCATGTCAACATAGAACAATTTAAATAAGCATAATAGAGTCTTGAATTCCCTCCCATTTGGGGGCTTCGTTTTGTTCTCAGTGGTCAGAGGGTTTTATTGTTGAAGAAGACAAGGGGAAGCAGACGGTGTGGGATAAAACAACAGGAGAAAACAACATTTGTTGAAGCTTTGTTCAAGTTTCACTTGCAAAACCATTGAATGAACCGTTGCTCTGTTTGATCCAACTTGTCCGCTAATTTCCAGATTATGAGTCAGCAGTGAGGCTATGCGAGTGAGTCAGTGGAGTGAGTGGTGTGTGTGGGTGTGTGGGAGTGGGAGTGGTACGTGTGGGTGTGAGCCCTGTGGTCGCAAGTATGACTAAGGGGCAACTTATGAGTCTGTGCATGTGTGTGTGTGTGTGAGAGAGAGAGAGAGAGAAAGGAGGGAGAGCGAAAGGGGTGTGTGCGAGACGGTGACATGTGATTGGCCAGTTTTCATGACAGAGCCAGAGACTGTACAGACACTGACCACAACACAAAAAGCTTATTCCTTTACCCAAGTCACATTAGTGTTGTTTGATGTCCTTCAGAAACACATCTTTTCAGCTTTAACACTGAATGTGTGGGAATGTGTGTCTTGGTGGTCTTTAAAGGACTAGTTTGACATGTTGGGAAATATGATTATTTGGTCTCTTGCTGAGTTAGAATGGAAGATGTATACCATCTGTTAAACATGAAGCTAATACAGTAAAAATGTTACAGAATGGGTTGCACTAACACTAATTCCATACAAGACACCATATGATGGTCAAATGATGGAGGTTTAGGACAGGAAATGAAACTAAAACCACTTTGCATTATGTGTCATTGCAAGTACACTACAGTTATAATATAATAAGCACTGCAGTATGACTAAGTGTCATAATACAGTGCTTATTAGTCTTAAAGGTCCAGTGTGTAGTAAATCTCCTTTTTCATTTTCTTTTGTAGTCATTATGTTATGAGTTGATATTTTTGACTAGAACAATAATTCCTCTTAAAAGTGAAGTGTTAAAATGAAAAATACACAATGTCAGCCGTACTGAGAATGGTCTGATTTTATAGCATATCCTTTTACCAGTTTTAATTGGTCAGTGGAGCATATGACCATCTTTATAGTATTGACCTAAGGTTTTATTGTTTACTGGAACAGACAAAGAAAATCCATGTCATGCTGTTAAGTCACTGTGTTGTGTAGGCAGGCGTGGGAGCAGAAGCATTGATCTCACACATTCAGTTGTAATGTTGGGTTACTTTTGCGTCTATTGAACTCTGCTCCTTACTTTGATTTAGGCCTGTACGTCTGATGAAACCACATGTTGAACTACCTGCTTAGATTTCATTTACAGATACGTTACCCAAGATGCAAGCGTCGGACTCTTGGGTGTGTTATGCTAGTGGCAGGTAATGTAGCCTTGAGCTCAAGCAAAGATGAGCAGCGGCTACAGAGGTCTGGTAAGCTCACTTCTTTTAACTTCACTTCTAATTTTTTTTTTTTTTTTTCTTTTTTTTTTTTAATTTGAGGTCTTCAGCCTCAGTCGACACGGAGCTCATGTGACATTACTCAAGGCAGTTTATCAGACTTTGTGCAGTTCCTTCTGGAACCACAAAAGCTTTATCTCACTTTTTTCAAATATTCATTACTGGCAACAATGACATTTTACAGTCTGACATTAGAATTTATGTCAGCATTAATAAAGTTTGGAGATACAATAGTCTCAAAGGACCAGTGTGTAGTATTTAGGGGGATCTATTGGCAGAAATGGACTATGATATTCATAGGTATGTTTGCATTAATGTATAATCACCTGAAAACAGGGATTGGGTTTTTGTTACTTTAGAATCAGCTCTTTACATCTACAAAGGGAGCAGGTCCTCTCCCCCGGAGTCCCACATGTTGTACTGCCACGTTTCTACAGTAGCCCAGAGTGAACAACCAACACTGGCTCTAGAGAGCACCTGTTGGCCCCTATAGGATGAGGTGAGGAGTACTCAGCTGGTTACAATCTGCAACCTTCACTGATAGATGCCACCAAATCCAACACACTAGACCTTTAAGTACACAAACACAAAGACACGCACACACAAACAAGGGATCCAGGAAATATTTTTCCAGAGAAGATAGTCAATTTCATATCCAGAGATTCAACCATAACAAAGATTTCTATTTTTGACAAGACTATTACAAACAGAGTTTGTGTACACCTGTTTTTTGGTACATGTTCTGCAGTCCCAAAAGAAACCATGAAGCAAACATATTTCATTAAATGCTCTGATGCAAACAGAGACAGGACAACGCTTATACGTATTTAATCCTATACTTGTTTGATCACAGTTATGGTGAAAACAAACAGTTCTCTGAGTCATGGAACAAACTTTATTCTGGCTTGTTCTGTGTGTTTCTGTGGTTCTGTTTTGGGGAAAAACCAGACAACAAGGAACTGGCATGAAGCAACAGCAGACCGGTGATGCTGCCAGATTTCTAGTAGTGCCACTCCAGAGGGGCCTGCAGACTTCAGTGACCTGTAGAAGCACACACACACACACACACACACACACACACACACTAGCAGCACACAGCAGCAGCCAGAATGATTAGTCACGGGGTCCCATTCCCTCCCTGTGTTTATCAATTAACACTGAGAACGTGGGAAAGGGAGGCAGAAAAAATCCAAAGGGATTAAAAGACAGACTGACAGGAGCACATGTTCCCCGACTCCTTCCCCTCTCTGCCTCTGTCCAGTATCTCTTTCCTCTTCATCCACTCTTTCTCTTTTTCTTCCTCTATCATCTCTCCATCTGTCCATCAGTAAGAATCCTTCCCCACCATTCCTGTCTTTGCGCGTCTTTGGTGTTTTGTTCATTTCAGCCATTACACATGGAGCTTAATCTAGTATTGGCATGTAAAGTTTGTTTTGTCCAACTTTGCTGACAGCTGAGTGAGTTATCTCACATGGGACCCTGTAAAGATTACCAGAAAGTGCTTCAAGAAGCGAGAAGTCATTGGAGAATACTTTATGTGCAAGTCAGTTTATGGTAGTTTTTTGCGTGATGACAGTTGGTCCACAC
Source organism: Chaetodon auriga (assembly GCF_051107435.1). Lineage (NCBI taxonomy): Eukaryota > Metazoa > Chordata > Actinopteri > Chaetodontiformes > Chaetodontidae > Chaetodon > Chaetodon auriga. The sequence goes on along the minus strand of NC_135084.1, from coordinate 6,068,213 downwards.
AAACACAGACACTGCAGCACAAAAGAAACATAGACAACATTACTGCTCACATGTTGTCACTGTTGGATTAAGCAGACCAGGGTTTGGCACAGTTGAGTGAAGCTGTGGGACTAGAAACTTTTTGAAATCAAATTCAATTCTTTTGTTTGTTAAATTGCATAATAGCAAATGACATCAGGATTGGATGAAAATAAGGTACTAAAGAAGACAGAAATGTGTTGATGTACTTGTTTAAATGCTAGAAATGAGGTTAAAACTATGAGAAGTGGAAATATATTTGACACAGAACAGGGATCCCTAAATATGAGGTCATTTTGGAAGCTAGGGATTACACCGCCATGCTGGCAGCTCTGCGAGGCTATACTATGAGCTAATGCTAAATCAGCATGCTAACATGCTCAAAGTGAAAATGCTAACATGCTGATGTTCAGCAGGTACAATGTTTAAATGTTCACCATCTTAGTTCGTCATGTTAGCATGCTGACATTTGCTAATTAGCACTAAACACTGCACAGTTGAGGCTAAGAGGACTGTCATTAGTTTTTCATGTATTCAGTTGTAAAACAAAGTACTGAATGAATTGAAATCTTGATCTGATGATGGTGCATTAAGTAAGTATTAGAGTATACCATTTCATATTCAAGGGTCATCAAGGTCAGTAAGATCCTCGATAGGAAATCAATATGTATAGCAAATTTGATGGCAATCCATCCAATAGTTACTGAGCTATTTTAGTCAGGACCAAAGTGAGCGACATCATTCCTATCACAACACAACAGATCCAGTCCGGGAACTCATGTTTACAAGCTGAAAAGCTTTTAATAGCAAGGGACTAACATATTATGCTATCACCATGACAAATACAAAACCTTGTTGTTCCTAGATTTTCTTTATTTTCTTCCTAAACAATAACATTTTTTTGCAGCTGCAACAGGGCCCAGACCTAAGTGAAGTTTCTCAAGTTCTCCAAACCAAAACCAAAAATCTTCTCAAAACACCAAGTGACCATCAACCTATCCAGACAGCCCCAACATGGGAAACAGTTTCACCCATTACGAAACAGAATAACATCTCCGTGTTTACATTTCAAATATCCCACTTTGGGCCCGACTGAGCTAAGTCTGTGGGAGAGGAATGTGTAGGGTAGCGTGAGCATTACTGTTGTTACCGTTCGGCCATTTTGGATCTGCAAGGCCCCACACGGTGCCAGCTGTTTCTTCAAGCCCAACTAAGCTCTAGGTATTGGAGCTAATTTGACCCATGGAGGGCCAATTGAGACCAAGCTGGGGAGTTGGGCTTAGATCACTGGAGCGAACCGTGGACCAATACTGAGAAGGGAGGCCATCGGGAAGTATCTTCCTTTAAGCCCTAAATCTCTTCTTTCTTTTCTTTCACTCTTTGCCTTTTTCTTCATTCTTTTCACTCTGTCTTTTCTTCTTCGTTCCTCATCTTTTCCTTCATTTCTTCTTTTCCCTCCTCCTTACCTTCCTACTGTTCCTCCTTTCTCTCTTCCTTTCCATTGTTTCTTTTGTCTTTCTTCCTCCATCTCTTCCTTCTTTTCATCGTTCTTTTTTCTTCCTTAACATTTTGTCGATAAAAAACTTATGTGCTCTTATTGCGTGCTTATTATTATTTCCATCATATTTTTCCTTGCTCTATCCCACAATCACTTGCTCTATTGCTATTTGGATCACTAAGGTTTCATCTCATCATGCTCCACATCACTGTTGTTTGTTTTTAGCAATATGCCTTGGCTCTGTACCTCTCCTTTCATCCTCCCTTCTCTTTCTCCCCTCATGAGGAGTAACGCTAGTAGTGCGGCAGCCAGCAGACGTGTGGGTCCAGAGGATAACGGTGGCTCAGAGGCCTGTTGTCCTGGTTGCTAGTGTCAGGGAGATGGAGGGTCATGCATACTGATGCTGTTTGAACTTCTCCTAAAGTGATTATTTATGCACAGCCAGACTCGCTTGGCCGAGCCAGGATTAACTTCATGAAAATGCAAAAGGGCATGTAGGCAGGCACGCACAAATGCACGTATTCACACACACGCACACACACACACACACACACACACACACACACACACACACACACACAGTGGCGTGCTTTCATGGCCCAGTGCCTAGCTTTCCCCCAAAGTCCCAGCCTCAGTGGTTTTAGGACAGGGCAGTGCTAAACCCCCATGGAGCCTTCACGCTAACGTCTCCATGGAGATGCTAAAGAGATTAGCACACTATGCGCTTGTGTGTACAGTGAGTGTGTATGTGTGTCCCCATGATGAGAGTGGTGGCAAAACCTGCATGTTAAACTTTAAATTTGTACCAAATAATTTTTCTGCTATCGATCAACAGGTAGCACTGAGTGGCAGTGAAGGAAGGGACACAGAGATAATGTCTTTGTCTTCAAATCATGTCGTCGTCCTACATAATGTCTCTCATTCATCCATTTATTTACATGGCCTGCATGCCTCAATGGACAGAGCTCAGAATTGACACAATTTAATGTTAGATTCCAGTAACCCACCCTGAATGTTGACGCTTGTGCAAATTGTGCTATACAAATAAATTTGCCTTGCCTTGCTTGGTACTGTCAAGTTCTACAAACCAAAAAAACACCAAGTGACCGTCAACCCGTTCAGACAGTTCCACAAACAGGAACAGTTTCACCCATTACGGAACACAATAACATTATGCTTATATGTGTGGAAGAGGAACATGAGCATTACTGTTGTTATCGGTCTGTCATTTTGGATCCACAGTCCCCCAGATGGTGCCAGCTGTTTCTTCAAGCCCAACTAAGCTCGAGCTATTGGAGCTAATTTGACGCATGGAGGGCCAGTTGAGACCAAGCTGGCGAGTCGGGCTTACGTTCATATTCTTGGCAGGAAATCAAGCACGTTCGGTGTTGTTGTTGTACATGGTCACGGTTGCGTCCTGTCACCAGTTGCATTTGTAATTTTCATGGACACAATGTGGACTTTTAACCTCCAGCACACACTGAGACTGTGCCCGAGGGTCCAAGTCCAAGTCTGAGGCCTTGGGTAAGATGAAACATGTGATGGACACAGAGATTGCTGCTGTGTTGCCTGCAATTTGGGTTTGGTACCACATTGTTGTGAGGAAGGAACTGAGCATGAAGGTGAGGCTTTCAATTTAACGATCAATCTATATTCAAACTTCCAATGCTCATTATGTTTCAGGGAAGGGATTGGACAGAAGAAGGATGTCTGTGCTGCCTTGCTGACCTGAGTCACTTTTTAAAATAAGAGAGAGTAAGAATACAAAAGTCTGCACAGAGACAGTGGAGGCAGAAAAGTATAATAAGAAAATATTTAAAAATGCTTCCCCCACCACACCCCCCTCCTGTCCTTCTCCTCTTCTGTCTCTAACACTCAGTACCCCCTGTCCTCTGCAAACACAACATCCTGAAAGTTTCTGCTCTACGCAGCTCTCAGACTGTCTCCGTCTCTCCAGAGGGTGTAAGGGAAACAATTCCATCCTCTTTGAAGTATCAGTGTTTTGTAATATGGGGATGAAAAAGGGTCAGCACTATATGCATGCACACACACACACACACACACACACACACACACACACACACACACACACACACACTATCAGCCTTGGGTAAAACAGGCAGCAAAGCTCATGAGTTCGAAGCGAGCCAAGTTATTATGGTAACCCCAGAGAGGCCTTCCTCCCTCCACTCCCCTCCCAGCCCTCCTCAGGGTGCTTTGAAATGAGAGAGGGAGGGTGAGCATAGATAAACAAGGGATGAAGAGGAAGAGCAAGAAGGTGTGTGGGGGTTGGGGGACACAAACAGCATCCCACACTGAAGAGGTCTCCCACTTCCCCTTGGAGTATGAAAACACACTGATAAGGGTGAGGACTTCTTCCTGTATGCTGTTGAGAAGGTTGGGATGGGGAGAAGAGAAGAGTAATAAGATGATGAACAACAAAAAATATAGAAATGGAGTCCAGATGAGAGTACTTCAGGAGAGAAGAAAAGAGGAGAGCAGGAAGAGCAAGATGAGAAAATAAAATAGAAAAAGAGCGGGGTGGTCTAAGCAGGAAAACACAGCATGATGAAGAAAAGATGAGAAAAGAAAAAAGTGTAACACCAACGTACTTTGTAAAACCATAATTTAATACATTTTTACCCCTTCTCCTCCTCTTCCCTAAAATGACAAAAAAAAAAAAAAAAAAAAAAGCAATTGTTAGATAAAACCAAATGCTGCATTCTAGTTTTGGACAATCTCAAGGGTCTCAAGCTAGGCTAGTTAGCTTTTAGCAGGAGTAGCCTCTTCATGATTGATGATGAATTAACGTGATATAAGAAACACACTTGCTGGAGAATCAGAATTTATTTTTCATCTACAGGAAATGAGCCAAAATAGCCGGTGTAGCTTTAGCTAAAGCTAGCTGTGATGGCACACTGGCTGGTCTGTTTTGTGGTTTATGTAGTGTAATGGCCTAATTTTGATGTGGTAAAACAGTCCAGAAATTTGATTTTGGTCTTTTTGAACAAATATGTAGTTATTGTTTTTAGGTTTTTGGAGGACAGAGTAGAAAGAGGGAAGAAAGGAGAAATGGTTAAGAATATTGCAAAGGAAATGGAGAGTTGAAGGTAATAAGTGGATCTTAAAGAAAGGAAGAGAGGAAAGCAGAGGAGACTGGAGAAATGACAGGAGAACAAAGACGATGGGAAATGAAACAGGATGAGAAGAGCAAGAGACACGAGGAGAGAAGAGGAGAGAGAAAGGAGGACAAGGAGGAGAAGAAAAGACTCCAGTCATTCTGAAGAGGAGGAGGAGGAGGAGGAGGAGGAGGAGGAGGGGGGAGGGATTTGTTGTTTTCTTTCCTGTGCGTTGATAAAGCAGGGCAGGAAGGAAGCGTCCCAGTGAGGACCAGTAAACTCCACTAACTGTGCCAGAGCCATTACCGCTGCATTGTTCTCCATCAGCCTCTGTTACTGGCTCCTGTCTTCATTATCTCACCACTATTGTCTTAGGACCCTTAGGTGATGAGCCCAACGACCTGACGACAGCCATGGACACACACAACCTCACACACACACACACACACACACACACACACACACACACACACACACACACAGGCACAGACCATCACTTGTACACTGAGAGACAAAGGAGACCGACTGAAAATAGACAGAATAGTAATGACCGTGATATGTGTGTCTGTGTGTGTGGGGGTCTGCTGACCACCCTTGGTTGAGCTACAGTAAAAAGGCCAAAACAGACAGATGGCCACTGTCAAGTCATTCTCCTCCTGGCATATATCTTTCTTTCTTTCACTCTCCTCTATTTGTTTCCATCACCTCTTTAAATCCTTTCAACTTTCAAACAAGTGGCCAAACTCCGTCTGTCTCCTCGACTCTTCCTCTTTGGCCAGTATAGAATTTGTGCATCTTTTTGGGCCTTTATTTACACTCAAGATGTTTTTCAAGCACCAAAAATAAAGCTTTTCAAAACTAATCTCCAAAGTTGAATTATCGTAGGGTTAGTGGTTTGATCATCTGCTTCTGCCAGGATGTTGAATTTAACCCCAAATGGACTCTGGCTCCACTATGTTCTACTGGAACACCTCCATAGGCATAACCATTAAGATATTCCACAGTTGGAACAAACCACATTAAACAGGAGTATGGAATGATGTCTTTGTGAAATGACTGGAGACACTTTTACTTTCATTTTCGAAACTGAAAGACTCAGAACGGGAAACAGATCACACTCAAAAAGCTGGAAATGTAAAACAATCGGTGTCTACATGCACAGACAGATGTGTAACAAACACAGAATATGGAAATGACAGGAGTGTGTTTGAGAGTAATATTCTGTGTCTGTGAGTCAGTCCATGCAGTGACTTAATGTGTACCAAACACAGCCAGGCCATGCCATGTGCCTTTTAGCAAGCAAACAACACGCCATTAGTTTCTGCGGTCTAAATCAAAACCACTGCTTGTCACAATGTCCCGCTGTTTGAGTGCACTCTCACATGGCTTTTCTTTACTCGCTCATTTTGCGGCTGACAATGTTTGACTGTTAAAAAATGTCCCTTTTTTTTTCTCTTTTGAGGGAAAGCTTGAGCCCCCTTCACAGAGCCTTTGAGATGAAGCCATTTGGACAGCAAGTAGAGAGAAGCAGAGCTGTTTTCAAAGATCTTTTCTCTTCCCCTCCACCTCGCTCTCTTTCTCGCTGTATCCCTCTTTCCATCACTGAGGGAGTGGACTGGACAGGAGAAGAGGGAGTTGGGTTGTGATGTTTTCCGTGCAGCCATAAATACGTCCGTCCCTGCTCATGCTTTATGGAATCCAGAGCCTCTTTATCCCTTCCATGTGTTCCCTATGAGCCAGGGCCCTGACCTTTGACCCCCGGGCCCTTGACTCGGTTATCTCAGGCCCAGGAGAGACAGTGTGTGTGGGTATGTGTCGGTGGGTGGAGTTGATAGGGGGTTGATTATCTCATGACCCCATTCCCCCCTCCCTGCATCACCTTACCCCCCGTCTTCATTTCACAGGCTATAAAACACACACATACCCAGACACAGACACACACACCAGGTGGAGTGGTTCAACTGTCACATCACAGATCACCTCCGGGCCACTCTGACCTCAGCCATTTCACAAATATGTCTTCCAGTATTCTTACACGCACACACACACACACACACACGGACACACATACCAGGGCTGACAATCCTGTTACATCTGCAAGAAAAAAATTAAAACTATGTGAATTTCTGTGAAAAGAAGCTGCTGCTGCCCATGTGATCAAGATCTAATTTTATGTAATAGTGATAGCAACAGACTTCACTTCATGTATCGAAGGAGAGGAGCCGGAGATGCTCACTTCTAAGAAGTCTGGGAGACCAAATTATATTTGCTGTTCATCAGTTCTCTGTGCCTTTGGTTTTCTCTTTAGCAAATCAAGAGTCATCAATGAACACATTCTTTCCTGAATGATATTTCTGTTAGACTTTAGCCGTATAGTTCACACCTGCAGTTCATTTAGTGACAAAATGAGCATAAAATCTTTTTAATTAACATTTACATTTTATGGGAATAAGTTTTCCTGCAATTATATTTGACATCACAGTGCTTAAATACACAATTATTTTGCTGCACATTAGTCCTGCAAAGACGTGTTTTTGCTGAATTTGTAAGATTTCTTAACCAGTCCAGTGATGTGGTTGTAGGGTTGGTAATGTTGGTCCACTGAAATGTCTCTGTAAAATGTATTATCATTAAGACATGCACGGTACCAAGAGGATACATCCTGGTAACTTGGGAGATCCCCTGACTTTTCATCAAGGGCCATCATCAGGTCAGTTTTCCAACACTTTCATTAATGACCAAATACCTGCAAACTTGATATTCCTATCAACATCAGCATGCTGGGCAATCTTCCTTGATTTAGAAATAGCAGTTTAGAAATGGCTATAGTTTTGACATATGCTAGCAGGTATGTTCTCACACTGCAGTTGTCTTGATATTTTCAATGTTAAATCAAATACTTTGAACAGTAAGTCATCCCAAAACATTTGAAACAAAGAGTGACGTTAATATGAAGAATTATAAAGGAGGGGTAAAAACACACAGGGAATGCAATGAGCTAACCAGTATGGATACTTCATTTTTTTTTTTTTCTAATTGGAGACAGACTGTGGATTTCTCTGTGTTTATGTTCTTTATATTTATGTCCTCACATTTCCGTTCTGTTGTGATGTGTGCCTTGCAGTGTTTTTTTTTCCCGTTTTCTGTATTACAGTGCATCTGTAAGTACTGCGTGTGTTTTCTCAGGATGCAGTACAACAGCCTCTCTCGTCCAACTGTTTGATGCTGGTATCCATACAACCAACAATTCAGCCACATTCAGCACATGTTCCCAATAAATTTGGCAGATGATTGCATTTATATAACACAACTGGCCATATTCCCACATGCATATGATATTCCTTTTTAGTGTATTTTACTATTTCCTGAACTAGTTCCCGAGGGGAATCATTATAAGTAATTTTATTTTAATGTAAGTATCATGTCCCATGATCTGCTTGCTATTTGAGATTCTTGCCTTGCCAAGAATAAAACACTGGGGAAACAATGAATAAATGTAATTCCATGTAATAAAAGTGTAGATGTACTGGGACTCGATATAAGCAACAGAAGTGTCAGCTTCTCACAGAACTCTATAGGTGTCAGCGCTCAAAACACCTTACGAGCTGAACCTGAGTCTTTATATTGTGAGAGTTGTTTTTGTCTATAATTACTGATTGGACTGTGCCATGCTGTATGATAACCACATGGAAACTCTTTGACTGAATGATCCTTTAAATGTTCTCTTATGAGCTGCGTGATCAAGGGAAGTTGTGTAAGTGAGCATTGTGAGAGTGTGTGTGTGTGTGTGTGTGTGTGTGTGTGTGTGTGTGCATACTTTGTATTAAAACAGCAGGGAGGCCAAGGCTGGTCTGTGTCAACAGGACACAATCACTTCTCATCCACCTACACACACACACACACACACACACACACACACACACACACACAGCCGTCTGGCTCTTTTAGTGCCTCTTCCCAGGTTGCTCTGATCTAAAGGGGAAGGGGCTAAAGCTCAAAGGTGAAAAGTCATCTGTACAGGGGCCACTCTCCCTTTACCCCCAGTTCCTAATTAGGCTTTAATCAAGCTAATTAACCTTCATTAACTGGCCAGGGGAGCTGGGTCTGCTTAACCCAGGCCAGACCTCACTCATTTACAAGTTGCAGAGGGACGAGGGTTGGGGGGTTGGTGAATTGGGAGGAGGCAGAGAGCACAGAAGTTCAACAACAGAAATATAGTTTTCTGATCCAGATGTTACATAACACTGAAAAGGGAGAGGGGTCATGCACACATGCATATACCAACGCTTATTGACCTGAATGCCTATGGAGACGCGTATTTGATCAAAATCAGCATCACTATATTACATCTGCGTTACAACTTCAGAAATTGAGGTCATATCCTCTTTGAGCCTTTTACAAGCTTATTCTCCTTTAGTTCTAATGAAATTATGAAACAGACCAAACTTTTGAAAGATGCAGCAATATGTTCCTGAGTGCCCTTCTGTCTTTCCGGGTATGTGTGTGTTCACTGTGTGTGTGTGTGTGTGTGTGTGTGTGTGTGTGTGTGTAAACCTCCCTTTTGTAGTCTGACGTCCCCAGTGCGAGTCCCGGGCCGCCGCAGACCTGTGGTCCAGAGAAAGGCCTCTTTGTGTCAGTATGGGACCGATCGGCCACTTCTGCACTCTTGGCTCACCCTCAAGCCCTGGCCGACCTCCAGATCCCAGAACCAGGCCAGGCCTTGCATCTCTGTAGTCCATCCCAGACAAAGAGCCTCTACACTGGGCTGACTCTTCTCTCAACCCCTTGCCCCCCTTTCCCTCACCCCCCCCCCCCCCATCACAAACTGGGTTACGACAGTACACCCAGCCACTCATGTTGACATCAATACATACCATTGATCCAAATGAAATTTTCCCCACCAATTCATGATTTCCTATTGAATTATGTAATTTGCTTCCAAGTTCATGAGGAGAATACAGCCTTTAATGATTTATTCAAGACACGCTGTTCTGCATTCGCCTTTGCTTTTCTTGGATCTAAGAAGAGAAGAGAGAATTATGGCTGTTTCCAGCAAAAGAATACTGTGAGTGTGTTAAATGTATAAATGTAGACTTTAACATAGAGACCATGATATACAAGTTTGGGAAGAACATTTTTTCAGTCTAAAGTTTTTATACACTGCATATTCATATATTTGTACATGTGCACACATTTCAAAGGCGATACAGTTGTGATTTTCATAATAGCCATACTTGTATGGCAGAACCCCTGGAGACTGTCCCCAGAGTACAAAGGTGAGAGGTCAGAGGTCAGCTTCCTCTCCCTCCACTGTGGAGTGAGATGTTCCAGTGACTGTCTACATCCATGTTAGAGAAGTTAGGGTTACTGTTGTTACATGTGTTAACTGGGTCCGATGGTTATTTTGCTGCAGTGTTCATGCAGATTGCAGGGTTTCATATTATTCATTTCATTCGTGCGGTTTTCTTACACAGAGAGAAAATCTTTGAACTTTTTTGGAGCCCATAAAAAGCATCCAAAATTGATTGTTTCGCTGCAAAAATAACTTTGCATCGGTGGGAAAAGCTGCCCATGTGTCAAGCGCTGTATAACATTCAGCATACTCATTTATGCCTCACAATCCTTGCCAAAGTGCCTCTTGAACGACATCCCCAGGTACTGTACTGTAATGTGCATTTACCATACATTACGCAATGACTCTTATTCTGACTACAGACTGAAAAGTTTACCTTTCATCCACTAACATTTATGCAGTTAGGAAAGTGCCTTCAAGCACTCAACCCATGAAATGTTATGATTCACTGCAGTATTTCTTTAGTAACGTCAGTCCAAAGCAGTACCTTTCTTTATAACTTGGGTTGGGTTTTGTCATGCTCACATGTCTGGATTGAACAGCACAAGCTCATTAGAGTGCTTGCAGTAACAAGCAAATTCTTTTATAGGGTGGATTTCCCCTTGTGGACTGCTTGTGGAGCCCCTCTCCTCCAGAGGAAATATTATATAATTAGTGTGCCACTCACTTCTTTGTTTGCATGGAGGAAGAGATTCACACCTGAGGTGAGTGTTGCGGCATGATTTTCTTCCCCTCGACATCATCATTCACTTCATTTTGCTTCAGCTCTCTCCTGCAGTTTGTTGGCTTAAATTTTCTGCATATTTTGCACACACAATACGCTCACACACAGCAAAAAAAAAAAAAAAAAGCCTAAATACACACTCAGATCCCTTCAGTATTCAACCTGAAGGCCATGCTGAAGTGCCCTTGAGCAAGAGGTTGAATGTCTACCAGCTCTGGATGCGAGCAGGGAAAACCAGAGGAAGTACTACAGTCACTTTATTGTATAAAAGTACTGCAACAGTGAGTGGCAGACACATTAAATCTACCCACAGCTGGTAGGACACTGAGCTTCCTAACGCTGATCCTCAGGAATGTGAAGGAATTCATGAAGGACACACACGCACACACACACACACACATAAATACATGCACATCGTGGAGCAGAAACCAGAACAGTCACTCAGGAAACTCTGTGTGTTTGTACACCCTCCTCTTGGTCTAATAGCAAATCATTGGCCCCCCTTAACCCCTAGCGTGACATGTCAGCCTTCCTCTACGCATGCAGCACAGTACATCCTGTGTATGTGTGTGTGTATGTGAGTGTGCTATGTAGGTGAAGGGGGTTTTCCCATAACTGTATGGCAGCCAGCCAAATAGACCTGTACATCTGGTTTGATTGCATATGTTCGTCATAGCGAGCTCAATCACACATTCACGGTCTTCTCCAGAGTTCCATTAAATCGCATGTGGACATATACAAGCTTGATCACCAGCTTTCTGAACACATGCACACATGCACAGACACACACACCCCGCCGTTCAGCCTCTGCTGCGTGCATAGAGAGCGTGAAGGCACGGAAAATACGACCTCACAATTGCAATTCCACACCTTTAGTGTTGTTGTCAGGCTCGTCAGACACGGCTGTCTGTGGATATGGGCAGGGCTGGGGCTGGTTACTCTGTATTGTATGGAGGATAGGGGTATAAGCTACACCCGCATGTCCATTCTCCATTCCACCAAACAGGATCTCTCATCCGTCACGTCCCCTCCCCTTCCTCCTCTGAATCCCCCCTTCAAGAAAAAACAGCCTTTCAGGTCCAGAAAGGGAGTTGGAGATGGCAGAGGAAGAGACCAACGCAGCGAGATGGATTTAAGTTACACATAAACCAATATAGACCAATACAGACCACTACCACCACCGCCGGCCGCTTCCGGCCTTGGGACAAACGCAGGCTTAGCTGCGACGGTATGGGCGCCTTAATGTGGAATGAAGAGCCCCACTAAAAATAGCACATCTGGTCAGCATTTATTACCTAATAACCACAGTTATATATGCATTCACGCACATGGAGAGACAAAAGGATCCAAGGTTTTGTTTATGAAAAAGCCACCATGAAAGACCATATGTCCACACACACAATGCATAGTATGATCTTTTTTTCTTACATGCCAACCTCCACCCACCCACACTCACACAAACTGAAAAAAAGAGACAGAGCCCAGTTGGTTTCACTTATTAACCCAAATGATGTGAGATTATATTACCAGAAATGGTAGGAACAGCAGGTTTTGCTTAGAGCTTGGCACATACAGCAAGGACACCGGAGAAAAACGGTTCAAAACAGACCCTGACTCAGTCAATGAGCTAACCAGAGAGCAGTGTGTCACAACTCATAAACTCCATCTCATCAGAATCGACCTAATACACAAGAACGTACAGTACAAATGGCTAATGAAAAGAGTCCGGGTTGACATGGTTTTAGGCAAATTTGCAGAGGAGAGACTGAAGTACCCTACCTACAAAATCATTATGTCAGTCATGTTAGACTAATGGTCAAATAACATTGGTTATGTTAGTGTTATCACATATTTCCCATTCATTTTTCCATGTTTGCATATGTCGAGAGAGTAAAGTCACATTTAAATTGTTACTTAAGCAATAGTTCTAAAGGCAAGACAAGACAAGATAAATATCACTTTCATATGTGTTCACTAAATATTAAGCTCCAGTCAGCTGCCGGTTTAGCTTATTTTAGCATTCTGATTTCATAAATATTTTTGATACAAGCTAGTTACTAAGTGGAAGGACTCCCACATGATTTAGTAATGGATTCCCGAATTGCCAGTGCAACCCAATCCAGGTGTTTCTCTCTGCTTTTTACTGTAAGTCCCACTAAGATGGAAATCAGGCTGACTAGCAGAGCCAAGAGTACTGCAGCTCTTTAATGACTTTTCAATGAGGGAACTGAGACAAATCTGTGATTACTGGTGCTGAGGGTTATGGGCTTGCTTGGAAATGACACTGCATGTTTTTTTTGTGTGTTACATGCATGATTATGTTCAGGAACAACCTCTCCTTGGCGTACGTTTGCTCATAATTTCTGTTTATGACTTTCCCTTGTGTGTGCTTTTTATGTGCCTTGCATGCATAATTGTGCTCATGCATGACCATCCATTTCTTTCTTTTAATGGCTTATGTGCAGATGTGTGTGTGTGTGTGTGTGTGTGTGTGTGTGTGTGTGTGTGTGCGTTGTCCAAGTCAAATGAGTGTTCGGAGGTGGGTGTGGCTGCCCCCTTTCCTCCAGGTCACCTGCTTTACGGGACAACATTCCCTCATATTCCCTCGTTCGAAGGCCATTAGAGAGGAAATGGGGCCGCCAGCTATCTGACCTTCCTCCCCCTCTCCACCTCCATCTTTCCCCAAATTCCCCCTAAGCTCTCAGCATCCCATCATCGCTCCACATCTACCCCCTGTGCCCCCTCCGTCTCTCTGTGTTTTCACAGTGTTAACAATCAAGCCGTGGCCCTGAGTGTTCCGGGGGCCTAATTGGGCCCAATGCTGGCGTTGATTGTGATGGATGGAGGGGGGCTGGAGCCAGGGCCCGCTGTGGACATGTCTTTCATCTGCTTGCTCTGGTCTGTTGCGCAAGAAGGGGATGGAGAAGATGGAAGAGAAGTCTTCTAACTGGGTCCTGGATCCTGGCTGCTGAGCATTGAACTCCAGGCTTGTGAACCTTGTTGTCCCTCAGTTTAAATAAATGCTCTTCCAAAAATCAATCTTTTGAGTGACAAACATATTTGAATGGTAGCCCTGAATAGTTTGTAGCTTGCTCTGTTATGGACAACAGCTTGAATTCACTGCAGTTACAATGGATTCAGATTCAGGGCAGAAAAAGCATCAAAATGTCCATAAAACCTCCCAGACCACTTCTCCCTTGTACCATATGCACAGTACAAACAGTACATATGTCAATATGCCACCTGATGGCGCTTATAGAGGAGATTAAACAAATGGCTGACAGATTAAAGGTAAACAAGCATAGTTTATCACAATATTGATCCACCATGAGTCTCCAGAGCGGCTGCAGGTTCTTCAAGTCTGTGTAGCTCAACCAAGGGGATGAAAGTTATTCTTCTAAGGGCAAATCCACCCTTTTCCCTGGTGGCCCTGTTATACTCCCTTTAGGCTCAGTCCTGGACAAAAAGGTATTGGCTCATCAGGGTGGGGATTTTTGGCAAGAACAATAACCTGGTTCTTCCATGTCACGTGTTAATTATGCTGCATCCCCTGCCTGTTGATACACTACCACTATTGTACAATAGTATCCAGGACATGGAGCTCTGCACCTTCTTCTCCTGCTCATCTTTACAGAACATGCAAGGACAATGACTCAAGCACATCCCTCTGGCATTGCACATATAAAAAATCACATGAAGCCCTTTTTTATTACTCATCAGAACAAACATCATTGCTGAGGGCATCCCAGACACGCTGCTCAAAACAGAGCCGGCAATTTGATCCGACCTTGTTTCTTGATCAGGAGATGAGAGCAGACCAGCCTATTGCTCCTCTCTTTTTTTTTTTTTTTGTTCCATAGAGGTAGCTGGCTGCGGTTAAGTCATCGACACTTTTGAAGGAGGCCAGTGTTACCTGTGTTTGCAGAGCACTTACGGCCATTGGAGGCTCGTGGACCATTTGCTTATCTTTCAGGTGAGTAATGTGTGTTTGTGTGTGTCTGTGGTTGTAGCCTGGCCCTGGCTGAAGTCATCAATCAACTCAACCCTGGGGTTGGTGGATGCACCATGGCCTATAGGTGCTGAGGGTCTTTGGATTTAGAGTCAGAGACAAAAGAGAGTGCATGTAAAAGAGACATAGAGGAAGACCGACGTATGCATTCATGTAAAGCATGTGTGTGTATCTGGGTTATAGAGGCTACATCAGGGTAGTCACCCTCATTTGTTTAGTCAAACTCATGGCTGAACTCTCTGCTATGTGATCAGATCAGCTGTGGTTTGCATAATATAACTGCTGACAACAGCAACATTGTGCAGAGTGTTTACAAGACTTATATGGTTCACTCTCAGCAACTGAATCCAGCAACATCTAGTCACAGTGACTCTATTAACTTACACTTTTCACAGGTTTCCATATTGCTGATGTGATTGAGAATGGTTTGGTAAATAAGGTGGATCAGATACTAAATGTTGTCCAGAAGAATAATCTGCTTGTGCTTGATACTACCGACACTCATCTTGACCAAACCTGAACAAATGAACCAACTGTTTGGAAAGGATCAAATATGATAAGGAGGGACAGGAACGGATCCAGTGGAGGTGTTGTGGCGTTGTCGTAAGTCTGTGAAAGCACTGATGTTGCTCTGGACGAAAGGAGAGAATTATTTATGCTTTGGGACGATGCTATTGTCTGTCAGTCTGATGGAAGCAAGACTAAGTTTACTCAATATATAGAGTGTCGTAATGTATTTCAAATGGTACAAGATAGCAAAACGTCCTCAAGAAGCAAATTGGGCATAGACCTGGAAGAATCACTGATCTGATCTTCTGTTAATCTGCCCGATTGTTTTATATTCCATAGGACCTTATCTACCTTGAGGATGATTTCATTTGTGCTGTTGATTGTTTTATGTACAGTATGTTGTTGAGCGACATGCTCCTATAAGCAAATGTACAATTAAAGCCAAACCATCCCATATTATAAAATTTTTAATGTTAGACATTTAATATACATTTATGCACTATTTTCTTCATTTACGGTACTGGATTTGTGAACCTTAGTATTTAGTAAACCTGTGTCAAGCACCAAAGCAATTGGTTCTCAAGAGAAAGTATGTTTTCACAAGAGATTTGAAGAATTTAAAAAACTGGACTTCAACTTTTGAACATTAGGGCCAAGTTATTTCTTTACACAGTGCTCTAGGGCAAACAAGGTGTCATGTTATATGCAAACACCTATAAAAGGTGAAATTTAAGAAGATATGGAAAAATCTTTGGAAGGTAATGGCACAACTTTTAAGAAACCAAGCTTACACAGATATTTTTCAAGGAGAAGAAAAGCAGACCAGATACACATCTAGTGGTTGAATCAGGTTTGATGGAGAGTAGAAGACTCTTACCTTCAACTTTGCAAACCTTTCTCCAGAATGTGTTCTGACTCTCCTTCTACCTCTGATTGTGAATGGAGACAAAGGAGATATAGAACCAACCCAAAGCTAATTCTAAGTTAATGAAAATACACTCATGAAAACATGTTCACAGATTTTATATTGTATTTCTGCCATATTCTGCCAATAGATCTGCCTAAATCTTACATGCTGGACCTTTAAATGCAAGATTTGATCATTCATAGTTTCCAATTGAGGTGCATGCTTTTTGAATGTGGGAGGAAACCAGAGCACCTGGAGTAGACCCAAGACAACATGGGGAGAACAAGCAAACTCCACCCAGAACAAGCAGAGACCACAAACCGAATCATGCAACGTTCTTCCTGTGAGGAGAGGCTCAGTGCTGCCCTCACCCTTTCAATGGATGTGTTTGTTGTTTCAGAGACAAAGTACCAAACTTACATGTTGTTTTTAAGAATTAAGAGAAAAGCAGTCCTTTATTTTCTTGGAGAAAGAGTGTAGGATCCTGAAAGTTACTCATCCAGTGATCCACCACTGATACAGGAGGTGAAGAGCTGCCTCAAAATCTGGGCAACAGCAGAGAACATCAGAGTAATGCTCTTCTTGAAGGGGTGTGTGTAAGACTGACATGACACCTGTCCTGAACACAAAGGAGTCTTTATGAATGTTAATGACTGTTGTCATCAAGTGTCATTTAGTCAATTATGTCATTTTCAATGCAACGTTGACTGTTCGAGATGTCTTTGCTGTAACAACTTAATCCAAACAGCATAACCTGTCATAACCATCCAGAGCAGGCCTAATTATTTCACTTCATGTGTTCGCATCACATTAAACTGTCATGTGTGGTTGGTTTTGACATTGGCTGTCTTGAGACCACATAACTGTGTCATGAATCATTTCCTGGAACTCAAGTACAGTTCAATTTTATCAATGGTAATTTTATCAAGGTGATTCATAGAGTGTCCTGATGGACGGATAGCTCTACTTGTTGCTTAAGTAAGCTAACTGCTAAGATAATGTTCATTTTGCATGGGTATTATGTCAGACTGTGTCATATTTTACAGGTGCTGATGAACTGCATCCACTCCTCTGTGTGATGACATTGAAAACGGATCAATCAAATGTTAACACTGGGGAAACCAAAAGGCTAACAATAACTCCTCTCATACAAAAATAACAGTTGTTAGCTAGCAGCCTGTCTGTGCATCTGTTTTGGAGAAGCTGAGCGTGAAAACCTTTGACAGCAGGTATTTGGAGGCCTCTCAACCTCTGCTTCCTTCCCAGGGCCTGTGGAGCTCTTCGGCTCTCATTTGTTCCACATCAGAGTCATATAAACTCTCATCACTCTGGGATCTGTATGAAAATAAACTGCCAGGCAGGGAAGCAGGCACGCTGACGTCAAGGAAGAAGACAGAATCTGATCAAAAACACATCCAGGCAGCGAGGAGGGCGACTGTGGCCTGATATGATGGTCAGAGACAGGATTTTATTAGTGGAAACCCATAGTTTGAGATTTAGATTAGATTTCTATTGTGGCTGCTGAGGTGTCATTGAGCAAGGCACTTACCTGTGCAGCACTTCCTGCGGAGCAGCCACCAGTACAGATCTGCGGTTTGTGTTGGGTATCTCCCATGTGCGAGAGTGTGTTTGAATGTAACCCGAGGGGAACAGCCCCACTGACGTCAAGGAAGAGAAGAGGATCTAATCAGAAACACACATGAAAGCTGAGGAGGATAAAGAATCAGAACAGAGGCTGATCTATATTCCGATCTGGATGTGCTATCTGGAGGACAGCTAGGTAAAAAAGTTCCAGGTTCCAGCTGCGCTGAAGCACAAGGAAAACAACACTGATTGTTCAATCAGTGGGATCCCAGTGGTGAGGCAGGATTTGATGTGGTGACTTGTCAAATGTGTGTGTGTGTGTGTGTGTGTGTGTGTGTGTGTGTGTGTGATACTAACCAGACACCTGACGACTCAACACTCCAAGCTTGTAGTGTTGATAGGGGTGGGCGGGGCCTACAGGTTGTAGTGACAGGTCAGTCACTTGGTGGGATCTGACAGGAGGCCAGCGGTTATCTCAAAGACCTGCTGAAGACAATACACACACAGAAACGCACAGAAACACACACGTACACATGCGTATTCCCCAACTTGGGGAATACACATGTGTATTAGTATGTTCACTAATTTAGCTGAATGAACACAACAAAACAGCTGGCTGTGACTAGATGGACTTGTCACCCACCCACACACACGTATGCACACCCACACCCACACACACCCACACACACACAGGCAGACACAGACACACACACATCCATTGACCGAAGTCACCCCAACTCCCACAAACCCCTAAAACATACACATCCTCAAACATCAAACAGCACGCTGAACCCACTCCCTTTAGCCCACGTTTTACCCTCTGACCCCGTCCAGACCCTCCTCAAATACAAACACCCCAGTGCCTCACCCCTGACCTCACACTCACACCCAGCACCCTGCAAAACACGAGCTAGGAATTCCATCGCTGCTCCACTTGGCACATGTAGACTCAGGCTTTGCTCCTGGTAGCTTCCTTAATCGCTCACTCTGGGCCTCCTAGACGTCTGTCAGTGACAAGACCAGTGTCCCAGTCATACTGTAATGAAGTAATCCAGAATACAAAGGAAACAGCTGTAGCTGTGTGCAGTCCTTCGTGTACACATAGGCTGCTGGTTGACTGAATATTATTTTTCATATCAAACAACCGAGCTCTTTCAGTTATGAAGCAGCCACAGAAGTGAAAGCTTCTACTAGAAATGTCTTATTTCTTAAAAGAAATATGCTGCCACTAGTGAATATACAGCTATGCTGCTTAGAGGTTGAGATTTATGGTTCAAAATAAACAAAAAAAGGTCCCCAAACAAAACATTTGTACATTTGCAAATTAAATTTTTATGCTTGACAAACATATTTGAACCCTGAAAATGTTACCAATAGTTGATGACCAGAAGTATATTAACATATTCCAGTGTCGAGAGTAAATCCAAACACTGTATAAGTCTGGTGATATTTTAGATTTTTCACTCTGTGAACAAATGTGATAAGAAGACCAAAACTAACAACTAATTTTGTGTGTATCTAAGGCCTCCTTCTTATTATTCCTCTGTACCACAGAGGTCCAACTATTAACAGCCTCACTGGTCCTCACCGTTGCACTGGATGACATGTTCCATCATCCTGCTGCTGCAAATACTCACTAGAACACCCAATGTGTATTATTAGTCCCCAACAAATGCATTAATTCTTCCTGTTTTAGTAACATTTGCTAATGTTTACTATGGTGCCAAGCTGTTTTAATGAAATATTTTTACATACAGGTGATTTATTTTTCAAGATTTATATCTTCAGTAGGAACCAATGAGCTGAGAGCCACAGACAGACTGGGCAAGACAGGCCGAACTGAGAGATGGACTAATGAATGGCTGGTTGTGGTCTTGTCATGGGATTTGTTGACAAAATAAACATATAGAATATTGGTAGCCTTAGTATGTAAAGGGGTGGTTTTATCATGAGAAAACATGACAAAAATGAAAACAGTGTACAGTGTTCAGTGGCTCGGTGCTCCTGGATGCACACGTGGCCTTGACCCAGGTTTTCATTCATGTCATCTTCTCATGAGAAACACAGATCCCGTGCACAACTGGGGACATATAATCAGCATCTGTCCTTTTTCTGGGTGAAGATGCAGTCTAAGGAGTCTTAGGAGTCACCACATGCATAGCGGCCGTCAGAACACCATCAAGTGTACTGGAATGTCTCTGGAAATAGCTGGAGGTGCAGGTGCAGACGAAAAGGCAGAGAAATGTTGTGTTAATGCAAAACGAATCACCAGCCGCACATCATTTCTGGATCCACGTCGACCTTCCTTCTGTGTGTAAACTGAGCTTCAGTGACCTCTGATACTGATACAGGCAACAAACAAACTCTTATCTACGATTCTGTACTCACTCTGTACTGTACGCTCCACCAAACACAGAAGCATCCAACCACACACACACACACACACACACACACACACACACACACACGCACACACGCGCATGCACACACACACACACAAACAGAGTGTTTCCCTGACTCGAGCCACATGACAGCAAGGGCCGTACACACAGCCCACCACATCCCTATCATAATGTGTCCTTCCTCAAGACACCCAGGAGGATCCTAGTCTGTCATTGGCTCTCACAGTGGACCGCTTTTCAACAGCAGGGACACAACACCTCTCTAATTAGCCTTATTTAAAGGTTACTAATCTCAGTAAAGACGACTCTCCGTAACACACACAATAGCCCCCTACCCTTCCTCTCTGCCCCGGGTTGCCTGTTAGGAGCTTCTGGATCCCACCGACATTGACTGTGGTGGGTAAAACAGGGTGTGTGTGTGTGTGTGTGTGTGTCTGTGTGTGTGTGTTTGTTTTAGTCTGTTTGTGTGGCAGTCTTACAGTGTGATGGCTGGTGAGTGAGTGTGTGTGCATGTGACAAACAGAGAAGCAGAAAGAAGAGACAATGAGTTTCATTTTGATAGAGATAGTGAAAGTGAGCATAAGTGTGTTTGTCTGGTCTTGTGTGCGTGTCCATGCTGTTTACGTGTGTGTGTGTGTGTGTGTGTGTGTGTGTGTGTGTGTAAGCGTGTGTACGTGTGTTTGTGTGCGTCTGGGTTTATCAGTCAGTAGTTTGGTTGGGCTTGCTCGGCAAGGTCTGTGATCACACAACCTTAAAGACTGTGATTAGGAGGACACACACACACACATGCACACACACACACACACACACATACACAGCAGACAGACAGAAGATCGCAGACTGCTGGAACACACTCACACACACATGCATGTGCACAGAAATACACAAACCGCTTACCAGTAGCAGTTTTGCTCACAGGCACACACTCCCACAAACAGAAGCAAACCACTACACACACACTCTCACACTCAAAACACACAATCTTATGCTTGGACTCTTTGGATGCTCTCTAATTTCCTGAGGATGAGCTGTGAGCTTGTGAGGTAAGTCATGATGAGGGATTACTCATCACACTTGGTGAAGATTATACAGGGAACTCCATCCCAACACACACACATGCTCATTTCTCACTGGATGTGTCATACACTCCAGGTCAGGGACGTTAAACTCAAAATGGCAACATGTGGCACCTTTGCACAACACACTGTAATCTGCAGCCATGATTACTCAAAGATATTTACGTTCTCTGTGAGCTGTTTTTTACGGGAAGTCTTTTGGAGCAAGTCCAAGTCAAATGACAAGTCTTGTAAAGACAAGTGAAGTCTCAAGACAAGTTCACATCATGTCTCATGTCTTATCAAAGCAGGTCTAAGTCAAGTCTCAAGCCTTGTCCAAACAAGTCTAATTTAAGTCTGAAGACAATCAAGTCTAAGCCAAGTGTCATGTCTTATCAAGACAAGTCTAAATCAGTTCTCAAGACAATCGAGACAAGTCTCGATCAAGCCACAAGACAAGTCCAAGTCAGCTCTCAAAAGAATCGAGACAATACCGAATCAAGTCTCAGGTCTTCTCAAAACAAGTCCAAGTTAAGACTCACTACCTGACAGACGCAGGGCTTTGGGATCAAAAATGGGCGTCAGACACAACAATTGATAATTTTATTCCTTGTGGTGTATCATAGTGGACAACAATCAACACTGCATCTGCAACGCATGACTACATCCTGACAGACACACTAGCATGTGCGATGTTCCAAACGTTGACCAACTGGATCCCACTCTTCGGAGTGTGCTCTTCTCCTGCAAACAGCACAATGCAAATAGGAATGATGATGTTGGAGCTGCCGGGTGGAACTGTGAAACAGACTTTTCTGAACACAAGACCAGTCAGTATCATGCACACCTCTTCGGATGCCATTGTTTATTTGCATTCTTCTTCTGAGCCCGATGACAGCACACACTCTTGAAAGACAGTACGCTGTGACAAGTCGGGCACCAGTGTCTGCTCTGTCATGTCTCTGGGTCAAGTCACATCAAGAATCTATCACCCTATAATTGTCTAATCTGACACAGTGACCATCTTAACCACAAGTCAAACTAAAGGCCAGAGGGCCAGATGCAGTGCAATCGTGATGATTTTGATTTTCTATTAATCGCCCACAGGCTACTGGCCTGTTGCCATACTGTACTCCAATCCCCTCACAAAACAACAGAGTGAACATGAGACATTAACATAAAAAGTGTCACTAACTCACTCACTCACTTAAAAAAACAGCAGTCAAGAGCAAGTAGATGAACACACACATTTAAAACAAACCAGAAATTAGCATTTATTTTCTTTCCATTTACGACAGACAGAGTAATATCAGAAGAGATATGTTACGTACATTTAAGTGTGCGTGGGGATTCTACAGGGCATAGATAATTACTACTAATTTGAAGTAGTTATTTTTGCCACTTCAGTAAAATCACTGGGTCCAACCTGCTCACTGCAATGGGACAGTTCTGGCTATGCCCCTGCTTATCCTGCTTTAAATGGAGTATGAAAGGAAAAAATGAAATCATGAAAGACAACAAATACTTGCACACCATGACTAACACAGCAACAAGTCTGTTGTCCATGCACTTTTCAAGTACATGAAGTTGTTCCAGAACCCCTTCTCGATCTGCAAGAACCGACCACAACTATGATTCCCACTACACAATTTAATTTAAAGTACAACAACTCTGAACCATGACTCTGAACCTCTTCACTCACTGACTACGTTCACATGCAGAAAATATTCAGTTTTTTGCTCATATTCTGAAAAAGCTAGTCTTCCCGTTAAGCTGTTTACATGGCTAATGAAAAGGAATATTCCACTAATATTCCTGTTTACATGCAACCATGCATCACATAATGATGTTCGTTCAACTACCTTCTAAAAAAGGTCGGTGATGCAATATTTACTTATATCCCAAACCTGTTGATATCCAAGTATTTCATAATGTTTAAAAGTAGGTGTGTTTCCCAGTCTTGCACACTGTTGGCTAAGCAATGCACAGAGCTGACTGTGAACAGGCAAGGGGTTATGTGTCGCAAACTGCGGTAAAAACCCCAGTTGAGTTGCATATTCTGAATGTGCAGTATACATGTCAAAGGAATGCTGCCAAAACCTGAATACTGGCACGTCCCACATGTTTTAATCAGAAAATGCTACATTCAGATTTAAGGCGTAATTCTTAATATCCAATCTGAAATATGCTGTTTACATGACCTGTGTTGACTATTGTCATATTCGCAGTAATAGTGGAAAATTAGTGTGCATGTAAACGTAGTCAATGTGTGTTTGCGATACAGCAAAAGCATAAAATGTACACACGTTCTTTTGTCCTTGTAAGGGATTGCGATTGCCAGTTCTATTGCGGAACAATATGACTGTAATCAAGTCTCATGTAATCTGTTTGTCCACAGCCCTAAACACTCTTCACAGCTTGGAAGAGCTCCCTCATAGTTTGTGGGTGAATCACACACAGAGTAGGCTTGCAAAACTATCTATTTTGAGAGATCCCATGTCAAATCTGGCATCTGCCACTTAGATATTTTGGATCATATGCTGCTATCAAACTTCAGTGATAAATGTCTCCTCAGGGTGCATTCAGCAAAACAAGTATTTATAAAAAAAAATTAGATAGTAAAGTGTAGTTTGATATGAAGTGAATTCAGAATTTACATTTCTAAAACCCTACCATCCCTGTCAGTTCTGCGAGGGTCTTCAGGACGCCAAAATGGCCGACCTCCTGCTCCCATGGCCTTTAACTACAGGCTTCAGCCGAAAATGACCACCTTAAGTCTGCTTCGACCGCCCTGCACGGCGACAAGCACCCCCGAGACCCGTGATTGGTGGGTTGGTGACAGATGCGTGCCATGATTGGTGGGGGCCGTAATTCAGGCTGTAATTTGCAAAGTGGAAATGTAGGTGACTGAGAAGTTTGTCTGTGTATGTGTGAGTGTGTGTGTGTGTGTGTGTGTGTGTGAGAGAGAGAGAGAGACAGACAGAGAGAGAGAGAGGAAAAACAGCCATATGAGAGTGGGATGGACATGCTCAATTTGCAGGGAGATTTCAGATACAGTTTTCCTTCTTCCTTTTTCTTTTCACCCCCCACATGACTCGATGCACTTTCCATCAACTCTATCATCACACTGGAAGAATGACAGTAAGTCATGACATCATTTCCTCTTTGATCCCTTCTGACTTCCTGTGGTCTGGGTGTCTGAAGTTCCTTCCCAGATGAGCTGGTGACAGTTTGGTTCACGTCACAATTCCAGTCACGAACATGCTACTGTGGCAACAAGGTCAAAGGTCAAATTTGGCGAGGATTCCGGGAAAAATTTTTCATCACGCCCAAATGTGTTCTAAAATGTGTGAGTGTCATTGTCATTTGGGTGATTTTTGTGCGTGCATGTGTGTCTGTGTGTGTATCTCAATGAGTCAGTGTATGTGTGTGTGTGTCGCCTGAATGTGTGTGTGTGTAAGTGAGTGATGGGTTAAACGGTGAAGAGGTAAACTCTTCTCTTAGAGGAAACAGCGGTTAGAAAAGAGGAAGTGTCTCCTCATTTTTATTGTGGCAGCAGCCAGAAGAAAGGCGCCCAGCTGCAGTGCTGAAGGATAGACTGCTCAAAACGCACAAACACATATGCACACTCACACACACACACAGAATTCCCCACCTGTTTCTCCGCTGCGATCGATAGCTGATGTGTGACAAGCTTTGATGCTTGGGAGTGTGGGGGCAACGGTGGTGAGGCTGGGCCGTTTGGGTACAGGGCTACACGGCCCATGGGAGCCACGGGTGTCAGGGGCACTTTGATCCTCATTACACCCCTACATGTAGAGTACCGGTCTCTGGAGGGGGCACCATATCCCCTCCTTCCCCCTCTTCTCACACCAAGTTACCCCCAGACTGCCCCCCCCCTTTACCGCTCGCCTCTGCCCCAGCTCTAGTGCTGATCCTTGGGGACAGGTGAACCAGATACCCGGCCAGGGGAAACACTCATGCTCTCACGGTTGAACTGCACTGATTATTAGAGCTGGAACACATGCTGGAGGTACAAGCCAAAATACACAAATGCTGTATATGCAAAACACAGACAGGCGTTTGTGCACATGTTTTAAGTAATTGTTTGACATGTTGGCGCATAAACCTCTTCGCTTTCTTTCTGAGAATTAGATGAACAGATTGATCTTCAAATCATGGCTGGGGAATCTTTTCCTGTCAAGGCTTATTTCAATCTATGTATTATCCTAATCAAACATACTGAATACATGACTGGAACTTCCTGTCTTTGGTGAGGCATTTCATGTCAAATCGAGTTGATGATGATGATGATGATGATGATGATGATGATGCTACTTGAAACTCAGTCAGTCTTGAGCAGAACCCTCTTGAATGTTAAAAAAAAAAAACTGCAAGATGGCTGTTGCTTTGCCGCTCAGTGATTTCATGTTGTAGGTTGTCAGGCACATCACATCAGCTGTTCATGTCATAACAGGCTTTTGTTGTTGCAGAGCATGAAAATGCACAGTGTTACCCATTTCCAGTTGCACAAATGATTTCACATTTGAAAGCAGAGAGCTGAGAAGCTGAGGAGCTTCAGGTTCTCAATGTCCACCATGAAGGCCAAATCACACACTTGCTATCACTGAGTTCCCCGGGAGGTTTTCCCTTCATCACTATGAATTATTCGAGACAAAGATGACAACCAGCAATTTTACTTTGTCTGGTGCTGGGATGCCCACGCATATACATG
Source organism: Chaetodon auriga (assembly GCF_051107435.1). NCBI lineage: Eukaryota > Metazoa > Chordata > Actinopteri > Chaetodontiformes > Chaetodontidae > Chaetodon > Chaetodon auriga. The sequence goes on along the minus strand of NC_135084.1, from coordinate 6,042,299 downwards.
CACACACTCATGTAAAGGTAATTCAGCATCATCAGCATGCCTGAGCATAATCTGATTTATGACTGCTCGGTTCATGCAGAGTTGAAACGTGTTCAGGTTGAATTTTAAAGAGGACTTACAGAGAAACCACAAAGCAAAAAAAAAAAAAGAAAGTGAAACAAAGGAGGGAGAAAGCGAGAGACGGAAGGTAAGACAAAAAAAATGGGTCTGTGTTTGTGGGCTTGTGGTTTCAATGACAGTCGAGGCCGATGGATGTTTTAGAACATAAAGAGGGGGATGAAGGGGGCATAGAGAGAGATACAGAGAGAGGGACTGAGAGAGAGGGGAAAGCAGAAAGAGAAACACTGTTCAGCATGAAGAGGACAGCAGGACGAACAGTGCGTCCATTGTCCATGTGGCCTGGTTAACATTTTAATGAAGGAGCCACATCCAGAGTCCTGCCACAAACTACACACTAACTCACACAATGATTAACACTCTGCAAATATGCTCAGACAATACCGTGGCTAACTGCAAACTCATTGACATGAACACATATGGACATACTGTGGACACCTGCCAATGAAACACACACAGGAGAGCACTCATTCACACAAACCCATACCTGCAAACACACACATGGATCCATGGGGATGAATATTCAAAGGGAAATTCTGGTTTATTACAAGCTAAACTTGGAGATTTGGAAATCAGTTTTATTGGGTGTTGTACTAACAGTTTTAAACTCTATCAAGTAAAACTGCACACCTGAAATGTTGGTAAGATCACTCACCTTTCACCTTTGTTACAATATCATTATTACTGATGGTAAAGATGGCCAAAATTACAAAAATGTGACGCAGATTGGGTTAACCTGGATTTTCCTTTCAATACAATCAGCTTTGCACACATAAGTGCATATAAGATTATAGACATATGTACACACACACTAGACTGAAAGACTCAATTTTTCCTAGAAATCAAAGCCCAAATGTAGCCACAATAATATGGATGATTAGATGAGACTGCTTTGACTGTGGCAGCGGGGAACTGCAGCGCATCTGCACGTTAAAAGCAAAGTGATCGTGAATGGTTTTTTTTTGTCTTTTCAAACAAATGTAAGTTTGTATGATGAATAGGTAGTTTTGAAATTGTGGGTGAAACGGCCCCTCAGATTGTGGTGAAATAACCATAAAGACTAACATCAGGCTTGAACTCCAGACATCAGCTGTCAACCCACCACCCACACTGCTCAATGCACAGGAAGTGAAAGATTCTTAAACTCTGGCCAAACGTTCAAATGCATAAGAACGAGTGTCCTTTTGAATGAGCACAAAAGGGGCCCACCCTCCTCTTCCCCACATACAAACACACACATTATCCAACTGATGTAGATCTGTGAGACATATGTTGAGGGGGCTGCATAGGGGCTGTTTTCAAACCAGATGCAAATGTTTTTGAGGGGAGACTGCAGAAACACGTACGTATATGTCGGCAAAAGTTCAATGTGCCTTCTGCTGCCACTGTGTCAAATGCTCCCTTTCTCTGTGTCTCACACTCTTTCCTTTCACTCCTCATCCCCTCATTTTCTTTCTTTCTTTTAATCCGTCTCTTTTTCACACACACACACACACACACACACACACAAAACACACACACAACATAATGTCTTCCGCAGCTGTCTCTCCAGGGCAGGCGGTGTAAGGGTGATATGATGAAGAGGGTGAAAGAGAAGACAAGGGAGGAAGGAGAGGAAAGAGGAGGAGTAAGAGGAGGGGGAGTAAATCTTGGGGGTCACCACCACTGGAGTTGGATTCCATCACACCAGTTGTTGAAAGCTTCCTCTGCACGCATGGGAACATGTGTGCATGCAAACACACACTGAAGAGGCTTTGCATAGTGTTTCCTGTCGGCCCTTACTGCTGCCTCTGTATTGAGGTGATTGTGTGCTGTAGGGAGGTGGGTGTGTTGGTGGGTATTTCTTGACCAGGTGTGTTTGATCTCTCACACACACACACACACACACACACACACATACCTTGTCCTACCACAGACCCCGGTCTGATAGACAAACACGCAGCTGAGGAGATTTGGATAAAAGGAGGAGACAGATTGCGGGAAATTTCTGTATGTTAATTTTTCTCCAGAAAGGGATACAGCAGCAGGTGAGTGGTGGGACTTTCCAAACTGAGTATCCCACTTAAATTAGTGAGTGCAATGGAATTAAATCCCTCCCCCCAATCACATCCCTGATCCCTAATCACAGGGTGCCTTATTAAGAGTTTGGTCCCTTTTTCTTCATTCAACCCCCTCCACCATGGCCAGTTAAATGAATGATTCTCTGAGCGCTTTAGAAGCTCACTTTACGACTGGACAACTGGGTTTACAGTTTCAAAACAACACGGTGAGGAGGGGCACATGGGAAAGACGGTCCATGAAAGACTGCAGCCAGTCACACGTGTATTACTGATACATGTGTGATACATGATACTGTAATTCTAATGTGTCTAATGTATCGCTGGCAGAGAATCACAATCACAGTGTTAGAATTGTATCAGCATCCTTGTTGAATTACTACAGAGTGGGTAGTTAGATGAGTTCCTAAAGTAAGAGTCAGACAAATTTTCCTATAAACAATGTTTAATAATGACTGATCAACATTTTGATTTCTCCACATTTTGAAGTGGTGTGCATTAGCCTGCAGTAAGAACTTGGTCATGCGAGGAGAGTGTGGGGAGGGCAAAAGTGTGAGGAGTTGATTCAATAGTCCTTTAATCTTTTGTAATGTACACTGCAAATGTTAGCATATCGAGCTAATACACACGCTACAGCAGTAACCAAGCATCACAAGGCCTGTTGAGAGTTAGCATACCATTAGCTACTAGCTATGTTAATTTGTGGGGTTACAAGTTACGTTGAAATCCTGTTCACGACCTTCGCATCCATGGTGTGTGTTATAGGCTTACATTAACAGCTCTGTCCCGCTCTTTGTTGAATCTGGGGAAGATAAAAGGGCCAGTATACTCTATCAGAACTGCTTGTTGGACAGTATAACTTCAGAAATCACCTTCGAAGTTAGAGAAATGGCTGCTTATGGCCATTTCTCTAACTTTGCGAAAAAGACAATCCAACATTCACACCAGGCCGAGATGGGTCAGATGTACAGAAGTGAGAAAAGATCCAGGGTTTGAACTTTTCTAACTATTTCTATCACTGAGTACAACATTATTAACGGTGTGTAAGAGAGGTTGTCTGAAGATATGCACTAAACTTCTCCACACTGTTACTGCTGTCACATCAACATGGCAGCAGTGGAACCAGTCACACCATTCTGCATTAGAATTCCTGCTGCATTACCATTACTGTATTATATAGTAGCCATAAAAGTTTAACTGCTGTCCCAGCTAGCAATTATTGGTTCCAGGACTGCTCCTCTAACATTCCTGCAGGGCTATGAGAATATCTTTTTTAAATGTTCTGATAATGTTATTAAAAGGTTTTCAGAGTGTGCTTTATGAGACTATTCCTAAAACAATTGAATCAAAGTTTGCACCAATGCTGTTGAAAGAGCAGTCTTCGTCTAACCAACAGTGGTTGAAAGTAACTAAATACATTTACTCAAACACTATTTTTGAGGAACTTCTGCTATTTGTGCTTTTTGTGGTTTGCTACATTTGAGAGGCACTCTTTTGAAGCATGATATCTCTCTCTCTCTCTCTCTCTCTCTCTCTCTATATATATATATATATATATATATATATATATATATATATATACTATTTTTTTTAATTTATTTTACACTCATATGATAAGTAAAATACAATGTATTGTTATTTAGGCTCGAGAGCATTATTTGAAAGTTGTAACTAAAAGTCCTCTGAATGCTGCAGATCGCAGTGCCAGACCATACATGCTACAATAAGCAACATTATGCAATGTTAGTCTATATTAGAGTTGTTATCATAGTACTGAATGTACTGAATGAATGGAATGCACACCTTTAGCAGATACCTACACTGATAACACAAATACACTGTGCATTAAGCTGAATACACACACACACACACACACACACACACACACACACACACACACACACACACCTTTCCTGTTAGGGATCAATGGCATTCATCTTACCTTAACCACACACTGCACACAAATACATGAATATACAAAGACTCACAAACCACACACACACAAATGTGTACACACAAGCAAGAATTTACACAGACTCACTCAGGGCTTAAACTACACATGCACACACAGTTGAGCAGGCATTGATGGGCAGACTGTAGTGTTCTGGTGAGTGTGAGGACAGAAACTCACAGGTATTTGCAACTTGCAATCATACCCATTCACAAGTGGACACACACACACACACACTCACGCACACACACACACACACCAGCACACTCAAAAAGTAAATACACACAGTGAGTGAGCATGGCTGGAGGTGCCTGGTGTTGTTTTCAGACTCATATTACAACTCGCTGAAGCAGCTCCATGCAGCTCCTTCTGCGGCCGCGGCTCTCATTCCTCTGAAGCCACATCAAGGAGTGCTGGCTTCCCTGCTAAACAGACGCTTTAGCAGCACCGCCACTGGGTCCCACCAACCTAGAGAAAGAGAAAGAAAGAGAGAGAGAGAGCCCTCCACCCCGCAGCAGCATGGCTACACCACAGCCATTATGTGCAGATTCAATGGAATCTAATGTGGAGGATGTGGCTGGCTATCTCAGATGCTGTTTATGTAACCGTGAAGAGAAGAAGAGAGGAGAATATTGCACAGAGAAGAGTGGAGGCCAAAGACAGAATAAAGCCGTCCATTCTCTGCCCTTTGTCTAACTGGTTGAACGCTCCTCTGCAGCCCTTCAGCTGCCCTGCACTTTCTAATGGCTTAATGAGCGCCAAACAGAGCCATTATACACTAAATGACCATGTGTTTAAGGTTGGTTGAAAAATTGGGTGATTACAAAGTGATGATCATCTGTATAAACAAAAAGAGGGCTGTTTGTGCCAGGTTTGGAATTTGCTGTTGTTTTCAAAGTGGGTTAAATAAGTTAGGAGCATCAAGCAACATGCCAGCGTGTGATCAACCACCATGCAACTCTCTATATTACTTGAGTTTGAGTGACTCAGGACTGTGCTCTCCTCATGTTTTGTATTAGACTGCCCCCTAGTGTTGCTATGTCCCCTGCCTCCTCTCTCCTCTGCTATCTTTCTCTCCCTCTATGCTTGAAGTTATCTAACAGGTATTAGTGGCGAGGGAATCTTGTCTTGAGTGAAACCAGCAGATGTGGAGGTGATAATGACTCTCAGCGTCCTCTTGTCCTTGGCTCGGGGAGTTTTCCCAGACTTTATGTGCTCAGTCAGCTAAATTAGTAGAACAACAAGTGCTCGGGGAGTCAGAGAATACTGTATGTGTGTCTGGATGGTGAAAGATGGAAAGATCATGTTGGCCACATTTGATCAATCCCTTGTGTTCAACTAAAGCTGATGCTCTCAGCCCACTCTCTGTCCAAACACAAGGATTCTCAATAAGTCAGATTTTTTAGTCATTGTTCAACTGATAGGTCTACCACAGATTCTTCATTTCAGTTTTATGAGCTTATAATTCACTCCTGTGTCACTGGCTATTTACGCTGTCAAGTCAGTAATAACTTTGTCATGCTCAAAGGCAAAATGAGACACTGGAATCTGTTTAACAAGTCCCCAGCAATGCTTATCGGAGCACAATCTGAGGCCTTATTTCACTTTATTTTCAAGCTGTTAAAGCTGTTCTTACACTGAATCTTTGGAGCATTGGAAACAGGTGGAGTTGTCTTACCACACTGCCTTGAGTAATTCCATTTTGTGAGACTTGATACGTTTTTCCCCACCAGATTTCACAAGATCCTTTCCTCCGCGAGATTAATCTGACAGCTGCAGTTTTTACTTTGCAGAGACTTTCACATGCAGAACCTATGATCAGCCCAAGTTTTAGAGTATCATGAATTGATAAAGCTTAAACTACCCAAGCCATGGACATCTCTAGATGAGTGAGGTGAAATCTTTATTTTATTTTATTAAAGAAAAAAAAGAGAAGAAAAGAAAAAGAAAAGCTCCAGACTAATAGCTGTGATACTCTGTGCACACAGTTCACCATTTATGGAAAAATGGTGTGTTGGTACAAAACTCTTTTCCTCTTTTACACACAAAAAAGTGTCATTAAAAATAGCTTTAGTATAGAACATTATTTAAAGCGAGCAAGGCTAGAAGGGCTCATTACATGTATGTATTTGATATTGCATGCCCAATAGGAGTCTTTGACAATCAGGGCCCATTGTGTATGGTATGTAATCACAGATCAAGAGTGGGATCGATGAGCTCACTGGAAGTGGAGTTGGAGAGGTGAAGGGAGTGTTTAAGCAGTGGGGGATTTGACAGTGAAATGATGGCTGACAGCAGCAGAGAAGGGAACAGTTTCACAGCATCATCATCATGAGATGATTGACTCACAACAGCAAAGTCCCGCTGATTGAACTGACAGTGTGAACCTCCTTAGCCAGCTGAATGAGTTGAGTTAAGGACAGGAAATATTCAAATAAATCATGAATAGACATGAAGAAAGTCCTCCGCTCAAAGTTCTGCTAAGCTGCATGTGAAGAATGTTTTGGAGTTTGTCTTTTTTGTTGTTGTTTTTTGCCATTTTGCCTTAATTTGATAGTGACAAAAACAGACAGACATACAAACAGGAAGCGAGCAGACACAGCAGCCATATGGCATATGTCCTAACCACGAGGCCACCAGAATGCGTCATGAGAAGACTTTGACCAAATTTCAAAGATATAAAAAAGGGCACATTAACTGGCCTCCCTGTGGACAGGCTTTGTTTGCTATGTGATTTAGGTGAGACAATATGATGTGACAGTATCTCTGAATCATCATCCGATGCTGACACTGTGATAATGATTATGTAGCAACATGATAGACGGCATCCGCAATGTCAGTACGTGTGTGAGGAGTTTCAGTTCATCTCCTGACCTGGAGGAGATCCTCACAACACTCTGACAAGGCTATGTGCCACTTTCCAAAACTCATTCATCTCCCTGAGCAAGGCGGGTTTCAGTGCATACCTCAGGCAAACACACACGCACACACACACGAGCACACGCACGCACACACACATGTATTAACAGTAAAGTGTATGTTTAACTTAGCAGCTAGAATATTCCCCCTGTGAGAGGTGTTGATGGATGGATGTCAGAAGGCAGTGACCTGCCTGGGTCTCCTCTATTTCACACAATCACATTAACTGGGTCATCAATCAGTGTGTGTGCGCACGCACATGTGTGTGCACGTGTTTTTGAACATGCACAAGTACATCATGTGGTGGACTATGCCACACTTTCAGCATATGACCTGCAAACATGAATCGATAGAGTCACACTTAATAGCAGGATACACACACACACACACACACACAGAGGGATAAGGATCTGTACTGTTGACCTGCAGGACCTCATTACTGCAGCCAATCAGGAGACAAAACATTACTGACTGATGTAACTGATTAGTGAAAGACTTGCATAAATAAACAGCAAAGATTGAGCAGAGAGAGACGGGAGAATGAGGGAAGAGGGAGAGAGAGAGAGAGAGAGAGAGAGAGAAAGAGAGAGACCGAGAGAGAGAGAGAGAGAGACACAGAGAGAGAGAGAGACAGTGTTGCCTGAGGTGAAAGGGGTTTCTCTCTTGTACAACTTAACCTCACACTGCCCCCTCTGAGTTCATGTGAGAGGCCCTGTAGATACATTACTATGTGCAAAACAGAACACACACACATGCAAACACACCCATCAGTTCACACACTTGTTTTTCTTTCTTCACGTATCTCTCTCTCTCTCTCTCTCTCTCTCTCTCTCACACACACACACACACACACACACACACACAAACAGACACACCTAATGTGCCCTGCAAAGAACATCCGTCCACAGTTGAGCAGCGCTACAGCTCAGTTGTTGTGATGAATGAGGAAAATCATGGCTACAAATCTTATCTGGGCCATGAGTGTGTGTGCGCGTGTGTGTATGTGTGTGTGTTTCCTTCCAGCTGTGCTCTATTTCATGGCTCAGTCTCCTCTCATACTACCTCAGTGGGTTATATAAGAGTTGGCAGACTCAGTTGTAGGGTGGTTGTCAGTAAATTAAAACATACATTACTGTCTGCAGATGCAGGTATGTGTATTTGGAGGTGTGTGTGTGTGTGTGTGTGTGTGCCAGCTTGGCAATGCCCGACAGCAAAAAACACACTGGTCTAAAAACAAAGGTTATCTGATATGAACACGTTTGTAACTCTCACACATACAAAAACACAGGCATTTACACTTTAACACACAGCACGGCAGGCATGCACACAGTCAAACACACACACGCCTCAGTGACACACTCACACCAGTGTGAATGGCATTACAAGAGCTGAGGAATCTGGCTGCTGGATATTTCCTCCATTCCTCTGTCAACCATTCATCTCTCGCTCTGAGGGAGGAGGGGAGTGAGGGGCGAGAGAGGTATACAGAGAGAGAGAGAGAGAGAGAGAGAGAGAGAGAGAGAGAGAGAGATGGTCTCTTCATTCACCCGCTGGCAATCAGCCAAGAACATTCTGTACTGGTTTGTGGGGGAAATAGAGAATATGTCTCTATTCCTCATGAACCTGACCTTCCCGTCTGCTCTCTGTCCATTTACTGTCTGTAGGATTCCTCGTCTGTCTGCTCTCACATCTCTCTGTGACTGGCTGAGCTCCTGGGAGTCAACCCATCTGCCTGTGAGTCCATATGCAGTGTTGAAAGTCTTAAAAGCTCATACTGTAGAAGAAACAGGTGAAGTAATGCATGTGGCTACAAGACCTCAGTTCAACACCACTCGATTCAGCTTCTCCAAAAGCAAGAATTTAGCCCAGGTAGTCAAAATAGTAATTCAGGCCTAAATTTGGCACAGCTGGTTCCTGGAGTCATGTCAGATTTGTGATAAATATGGCCCACAGCTGGCTCATCTGTAGCCCATCAGTGCCATTGACCAAGTTAGTGGAAACAGGTATGGCACAAATCATACCATATCACAAAATGACTACCACCATGAGCAAAGGCAAAGTTAGCAGCTAGGTGATGAAGATATTTCCCTCAGGAGGTGCTAGAGACCCCAAAACAGAGCTGAGAATGTTTGATTTACATTCATCAGATGACCAGAAATACAACTCCAGATCATACGCTGTGTGAAACATGGACATAGCCTCTGTGACGTCACTCATAGGTTTCTGAAGAGCCATTGTGAAGCTCAGTGACAGTGGCGCTGGCCATCAGCATCTTGGTAGTGCCTGACTCCATCAAGCTCCCAGTTATGCCCCCCAAAAAAGGTCAATTAATGCAGGTTTATGAAAAACAATACTTAAGTCAGCCTTCAATTGTGATGTCTGTTGGTTCTCTGGAGATGAAGAGTTTGGTTTGTACCTGCTCTATATGAAAAGTGTCCTGAGACAACTTCTGCTGTGATTTGGTGCTATATGAATAGAATTTAACTGAACTGAAGGTCACACAGGTGCACTTGGTTACGTGTTCCAATCACAACAACTGATCATATTTGCAGATGGGAAGCCAGTAAGGGATCAGGATGCTGCACGAGGGATTTCTATTAATTTATCAAGGTGCCTGGCAGGGACAGTGTAAACTTCTAAAGCGTCTCACTGGAAAAGACATACATTATTATATAAAGTATATATAATTCATGCATTATGTGGCAAGTAAATAATCCAATCTTGCCTTTGTGTTTATATGTGGTATTTTAATACATTCTCATTATTCCCATTGAGGTCAGATCTCTGTCCACTGTCAGATGCAGTTAATTCTTACTGTATGCCATTCATTTCCCAGCATATTGCTTTCATTTTTCATGCAGGTCTGTTGAATAGTGCATCTTTTAGCACATTTATGGCATAGAATAGATGGTAATTAGAGGCATGTCTCTGCAGCCCTCTCACTTGCTCATTCGCAAGATTTGAACGACCACATATATTCTGTGCTAGCTAAAAAGCTAAAATATATGTGTTTATATCTAATATCTGATTGCATTTACACCTACCTAAGGTCTGAAAACAACGCGAGCCAAACTACCTCCACATGTGCTCGGGTCCAGATCTGATCACATTCCGATCAGGTTGCATTGACGCCTTGCATTAACATGTGTTTTCACTATTTGGGTGATGTCTCTGGATACAGACTGCATTTTAATAACAGGTGTCAATGGGGTCGACATGACAATGCAGTGAGCAGTGAAGAGGATAGTTGCACAGTAGAGAGGGAGTAGTTTATTCCAAATTAAGGAGAAAAAAGTGCAAAGGTAGTGTCAAATCTTGTGCCCTGGCTTCCATTCAAACCATGTTCCTCTTCGGTGGTTGAAGTTAATTAATGCACACTCCTGGAGTTGAGTGAAACTTGCGTGTTTTCAGCTGTCTGTGGCACATGCTTTGATGCAACTTAAATCATGAAGCAGCCACCGAGTGAGCAGGTTTACTTTTATGACACAATTTTGATATCTGGTTATTCAAGTCCACAAAATCAGCTCAGTCACAAACAGCGGTAGGTGTTGTTACTACTTACTGCCATTAGGGGGTCCCAACTTGAGTCAGTGTCACGAGCGGCTTTAAACTCCACACAAACTTGCATGACATGTTAATGGATATGTTTAAAGTATATTACTTGTCTGTCTGTCTGTCTGTCTCTTTGTCTGTAGTTGTGCCTGCATAGATCACGGTACAGCGCATGACAAACAGTCTAAACACAACCAGCTGTGCCCTGGACTGCTAGGAGCCCCCATCATGTCTCTGCTTTCAGTACACACAGGAGCACGCACACACAGACGCAGTGAGTCACACAAGTGCAAGAATATACAGCATTAATGCATGGATGTATGAACATACAAAGGAAACCAGGGTACATACTGTAGGTGTGTAAACACACACTGAAAACAACCCATCTCTAAATTAAACAGAGCAGAATATGATAAATTATTTTCACAGACGTATTTCATGATATTGACATTATGACGTTCTAATCTGCCTGCACTACTACTTCCTCTTCTTAGACTTAGCCTTCTTGGTGTGTGTGTGTGTATGTGTGTGCGTATACACATTTTTAACGATCGTGTCCTTTGTGTGCATATTTATGCAAGTACATGGAGTACAAATGTCCACACAGTACAACAATCAATGAAAGCCTCTTTGTTAGAAATATATTAGAGGCAGTAGACCTCTCTATGGGCCATGCTGTGCCATAAACACCAGTTATTAAACCGTATGAACTGGCATTATCCAGCACAGATTTGACCGTAAAAAATGTATTTTCAGTGCTGCATTGGCTGGCATATATCAGTAACAGCTTCTCTAAGTTATTAGTGAGGGTGTGTGGAAAAGCTATGATGACAGAAGAAAATGTGCCATACAGCACAGAGCTATAAACAGAGTATGAGCTCAATGTGAATTGAAGAGTACTAGCGTGCATTTCAGCACCGCAGGCAATTAGGGAAAGCAGTGGAGTTCATTTGTGTGCTGTGACCAGAGGAAAGTCAGCCAATGTTGACTGACATCTCATAAGTATCTGTACTGAAACTGTGATGCTGACGATTGTATAGAACACAGAGCAAAGAAATCCACGAGGGCCAAAAGAAAACAAGGCATCACTGCAACATCCAGCTCTACGGTCAGCTTGTTCACATTGACCACTGAATAGTCATCAGTGAGAAATAAGTGGTTGTGGGACATACAAGATTGGTAGAAATGGCTCTGTTATTGATATTGATATTTTTTAATGTCGATGTGAACAGCTTCATATGTGTTTACATGCTGATGAAAAACCAAGAGCACCCTTTTCTACCTGTTGACTGTAGCTCCCACTGAATGGCCTCCTCTTCCCTTATACGAATGCAAGCCTGAACATCTCTGTTTCCAACTCCTGATGGAAACATCTCACTCCTTATTTATTAAATGTCACACTATGTTCACAAGCTAGTCACAGGTAAGGAAGCATGTTGGGTTTATTAGAAAATAACAAGGTTGATGAGAGCCGTGAGACTGAACTAGAACAGCAAAGTTCTGAGCTGTAAAACCAAAGTAATAACCAGGAAAAAGTAAGCTAAAACTAAAACAAGGAACTGAAAACAAAGTTTATTAGAACAACAGTAAGTTCATGCAGTGGACAAGAGCCAAAGGACAAGACAAGTTGTCAGTAAATTAAACGTGCATTTGGTAACAGTGGGAAACACAGGTGACACTTAAATTTCTCTTCTTCAAACCTGACCTGCCAGCCTCAGGCTATCTGCTGCTTCACAGGTAGACAGCTCATCAAAATGAGTGACAACTGCTGGGGAGGGAACTTGACCAACTGTCAGGGAGAAGAGCATGACTGACAATACAGTCTCTGCCTCCAGGTGGAAGGTTCAGTGTTGGGGCTTCAGGTTGTGTCTTGCAACATTTGAGGCCGCGACGAATGAGAGAAATTTCCAACAGGTCTTTCTGTTTTTCTAAAATTCACAGCAGCTTATGAACATCCAACCTTTTATCTACCAGACTAAACCTTTAAAATGAAAGTTAAAAACTTGCCCTGTCTGGTAGACACACTGACAGCTAAACACCAGTCTGAGCTAAGGCATGCCTCTAGTAACCTTTGTTTTTACATAGCAAAAATTCTCGTATCTACTTCTAAATCCAAGACAAACAACACTATATGACTATGCTTTGATTCTCACAGCACCACATCCTTCAACACACACACACACACACACACACACACACACACACACACACACACACACACAAGACTTTCAGTGTGTAAAGGGTCCACGTTTCTGACTTTGAAAGCAGTCTGAGCGCTCAGCAGCTGTAATACTCTGCTGTTGACTTCATGTTGACTTAGCCATTAAAAGCTGTAGCAGGTCTGAAATCAAAACCTGCGCAACTGTTTGGCTTGGACCGAGCGAGCCTCATAAGTGTACACTTGAGCTCGGTTAAACACTTATACCTCTGACACAGTCCTCACACAGGTCATCGGTGCATCTCTTAAAGAAGAAGGTCAGTCACATCAATGTGTTATTTTCATACCTCACATGAAAGGTGAAAATGAGCAACTCGGAGTGTCAGACGGCGGAGACTGAAACTTTGGGTTTTTGCAAAAGAGAAGATGCGTGTGTTTGTGCATGTGTGTGCAGATGGGTGATTAATTGCTACGGCTGAGATAAAACAATAAACAGAGGAAGAGCGGGATTGTTCTCGTTAACCTGACCGTCATGTCAGGAGCAAACATCTTGATTTCAACATTCCTCCAGTCTCCACATTTCAGTCATCATCCATCCCTGACTCACATGTTTGTTCTTCTTGAGCCTTCTTTTTGAAAGTAAAGACACTTCAAGGACAGTTCCAACACGAGTCTTTTTTGCCATTTAGAGTTTTTAGTTTTTTCTCGGAATAATGTAATCTTGCCCTTTAAGAGGCATTTGCTCTATTATTTGCTTTTGCAGTGGATCAACACATCAAAATGTGCGTGCGCACACATTTTCAGCTTCTATCAACACACTAAGAACATTCCAAAAAAACCTCAGACTGATTGCTACACCCTATTACATCTCATACAGGTTGCATGAACCCGCTCGTTTTTCATAGTGTTTTTTCTTTTTTTTTTTTCTTCTTCTTTGCTTTGACGTTCTAAAGATATTTTGGCAGATTGTTGGAATGACGCTTAAAGTTGTTCCAGATGGACTGTTGATGGGTCGCCTAAAACGAAGTCCTTGTTTTATGGAATCAAAGTGGAGTCAGGCCTACTTAGAGCTGAGAGTGACATTAGGAAGGGAAAGGAAAGGAAAGGAAAGGAAAGGAAAGGAAAGGAAAGGAAAGGAAGGAAATGAAAAGAAATGAAAAGAAAAAGAAAATGAAAGAACAGAAATAAAAGAAAAGAAAAAGAAAGGAAAGGAAAGGAAAGTCTCAGGTGTCCTGCTTCACATCCACAACCTATTCCCACTTTCTGTTTTACACCCTTAAACAATCTAAATCAAATCAGGCATGTGTTTTCCCTAAACTATTCCTGCTTGCACATTTACAGTTTAAGTAATGTCGAGTGTTTGTGTGTGTTGGCAAAGTAGTCCCAGACTGGTAAATGCAGATATCCAACCGCGGTTTAACACTGGGAGTCGCGGGAGACAAGGCATGAGGCGGAAAGTGTTTCCTGGGAATCTTATCGCTCATCTGATTAGTTGTCCTGGTATCAGCTCTCCAACAAAAACACACAGAAATACAGAAACACGCCTTCCTCACTCCCAGTCCTGCCCTGGGACAGGGGTGATCTATTTTATGTTGTATATACAGACATTATTTTGAAAAAGAGGAGCGAGTGCAACACAAATTTAGCTGTCGTCTGCTGCTGCTGATGGCCCCATTACTCAGCGCTCGGTGAAATAGTCCAGCCAGGGTCCTGGGACCTGGAAATACTGAGGAGATGACGAACACTCTCTCACACACATACACGCGTGAGCATTTCAGGACAAATGTGCTTTTTTTGTCAGTTCGACCAGATATCAAGTTCACACACACACATCCACAGTAATACAAACAGTTTAACATGCTCATGTACAAAAAGATCCAGTGGTGATGAAGCACGTCCCTTCAGCTGAGATCATCTCCAGTTCACACGTAGTGATTTCATGCTGGTGAGGGGTGAAGGCAGAGGAGACGTATCAAAGCAGGACTGAAACATCACATGACCTTTACAGCTTCATATATTAAACAGGAAACCCAGCAACAATAAGCCTTGAAATAGTAAAAGATATATCCTGTTTTGTCTCCTCTCTTTCAGCAAGGATGTAGCAGAAGTAGCTGTTTTTTTTTTAAACCTTTAATTCACAATGATATGCCTCGATATTTCCCATCAGCTGGGTTAGATATCTCCACAAGGTTGATGTGCTGAGGGGAACTGCAGAGTCAGGTGATCCACTGGTAAAACAAATAAACCATCTGACATAGGTTTAAGTTTTCATACCTACATTAAGCACGATTCTTTTTCTGCCAAGCTGTTACAGGCATGAACACCTTCTGCTACTGGTATTTAAAGCTTGTTTCTTTAACATCTATTCCAGCATGTACATTCAGATGAAAAACTGCCTTGAATATCTTCAGAGTCCTTATTTCGAATGAACAGTCCAGGCCAAGCTTTTCACTCTGGTAGGTATTTGAGTACATTCTCTTGTTTCTTATTTCAAGACATTTCTGTGGCAGGCTAACCTTAATCTAACCCAAAATAACCCTAACCATAACACATTCTGACAGTAATATCACAATAGTTTGTTTTTCTGCTGATCCATAGAATAATAAAATACGATTTCACCAGCTTCTATTAACATTCCACAAGGCAGTTCCATTAGAAACAACACTGCTGCCATACTGCTCACCATTGTCCAGTTATCTGAGAAATAATATTTTCTCTGTGAATTAGCATTATGGAATATGGACCAAGGCTGAGGGCTTTAATGTAACAAGGTAACAAATCACTGGCAGGCAGACATGCCGACGCACAAACAGGCGGGCAAGAACTCACAGGCCAAGACACACAGCACACAGCACTGTACACACACTGTAAGCGGACACAATGCGTCAGATAGGTAGTTATTGTGTAGAGCAGTGTAAACAGGAAACATGTCGCAGGACCTCATGATTCGTCATCAGACCTCCCAAAGCTTTGGTACACAGCAGAACAATGCCAGCAAGAGGCTAAAAATACACACACACACACACACACACACACACACACACACACACACACACACACATTTGTCAGCATATCAGCTCATACCTGTCGTGTGTGTAAGAGTGCATGTGGGCATCTGTGCACATCTGTGCATGCATGTTTGTGTGCGTGTTCATCTACTGCACTGCATGTGTGTCTGTGTGTGTCCATGTGTGTGTTTGTGTGTGTGGTTAGCTGTGTCGGTAAGGAGGCAGAGATACAAACAAACTTGTGGTCTGTTCTGGAGAATGGGGCAATTTCCTGGTACAAACAGCAGGATAAAACACAGGACAAGTTAAGACAGAGTGAGACAGAGGAGTGGACGATGATTTTCTTCTTCATCGTCTCACTGCTTTCAGAGGAGAGCGTGGGCTTCATACGTCAGAAAAGAACCACTTTCATTTGCGGTTTTAGCACATGTTGCCTCTTATTTTACTTTGATACTTGCCTGAAAAAGTACAGCTTAAGTAAATTAATGTAAAAAAGCCCCTAACAACTGGAAGCTAATGACATAAAATGTCAGCGCACACAGACAGAATTGTGAGAGTTTGATATTTGTTGCAGAGCAGAAACACAGACAGACAGAGAAGGTGGGGACGTGCTGCTCTTGCTACACTAGCAGAACGTTTATTAATGTTGTCAGTTAACTCTCATATAGTGTCAGACTAAAGCCCTGCCGGGAAACTTGAATATAACTTTGTTTTGCAGTCATTTGTTACAACAATTCACTCAATTTTAATGTCTTTATTTACACGGTGAACAACCACCTCAGAAGACCCTGTCTCAGCCTTACACTTTGATGGGCAAGGTGACCTCTGACCAGATTTCCGCCTGTCCAGACCTACAGTAGTCCATGTCATCACCAAGGCTGGGGTCATGACCTAGAAGCTCTAGCGTTCCTGTTTTGGCTGGCAAGTGCGACTTCTTGCCTTGTCATCTCAAGAGCGTTTGGCATCCCACATCTCACAGAGAATGATATCATCCTCAAAAACAGGGTCATTTGCTTTCCATCACCTGATGAGTTTCAAAGAACTGTTGCTGGCTTCGGACTTCTAGCTGAATTGGCAGCATATGTTGAGGTTGTGGGCAGCAGTGATGGCTGTCCCGTAAGAATCAGGCCCCCAAATGCAGATACTGAGTGTTTCTTCAACAGGAAACAGTTTGTTCAGTTCATATACAAGCAGTTTGTGGTCACCAGTGTCAGTTTCTGTCCATCATGCCAGAGGTCTTAAATATAGCCCTTTGTATTTTCAAAGGCCGTACCCTCCTGAGGGCTATTGTATTCTAGCGGATGGTGGATATCCCTGTGTGTCACAACCCATCACACTCTTAACATCTTACAGGAAGACAGTAAGAAATGGCTTGCAGCGAGATTTAATAGAAACCATGCAAAGGATCAATCAAGAAGGCATTTGGCATCATGAAGACAAGGTGGTGATATATAATATATAATATATATATTATATTTTTTAACTTCTGCCTCAGAGGTGGAGACACCCTTGCCCTGTGGTGTGGGGGACAACTGCATGGGCCCATTGCTGCTGCTGTTTCAGCACAAACCTACACTCCTGCAGCTCTTCATGGCTGCTATTAAGGAGACAGATTAAAGTCAAAAGTCATTCACATATTTAAGGTCTATGCAAACGGTTTAATTTTCTATTGCTTGATAATGTTGATGGTTATTAACACTTTTTAAAAAAAAATAAAAAATAAATAAAAAATCAGCAGTCTTTTCTAATAAATTTAACAGCGTCTCCTCCCTGGCCTTGTGTGGCCCTGTCTTCTGCCCTTTCCTCCAGTCTCCGTATGGCGTCATGCTGTTGTCTTTTTGGTGGCCTTGGTCTTGCTAATCTGACCCCTCCCACTCCCCTCCCTTTTATTATGAAGGCCTGTAGTTAAATAAAATGAATCAAACCATGTCTGTCTTTTTTAAACTCTCCCCCTTCTTGACTGCTTGGACTGGACTCACAACCCCACCAAGACTCAGCTCTTTCGACACAGCTCTACAACATCTAATAACAACTAATGTTGCCAAGTATATTGAAAACCAGCAAATGAATCTATTAGTATCATGATCGATGATGATAGGTGACAATTTAGTCAAAAGACAAAGTGAAATTTTACTTTTATTATGAATACACATCAGAATAAGTTACTCCTTCACAAGAATTTGACATAACTCACTCCCATCTGGCTGCTGAAGCAAAACGGTTGCCAGAGAAGAGGAGGTTCCTCTCTGTCCTCAGGCAAATTAATTTGCCACATCATCGTCGGTCCCTGAAGACTTTGAAATAAATTGGCGATCCATATTTCTCCAGTGCTGATGTGACACTCCAATGAAATGTCACTACTTATGAATCAAAGACACTTGGAGCCTGTCTAGTTTTAAATTAGAGGCGCTGCTAATGGCAGTTGCTGTACAGAGGAGTGCTAGCTAATGTCAACAAGCTGAGCTGCTAGCTGTGATTTGTGCCATAATGGACTAATGCATACGCATTCAATTCACAATTCATTACACGGCAAAGAAGCTGTTAAAACAAACCAACATATCGAACGTTAAAAGGAAAATGACATATATTTGTATGACAGGTTGTAATAGAGCCGCTCACACTGCTGTCTCCTCTTGTCCATCTGCCATTTTTTCCCTCAGCACAATGCATGATGGTATATATTACTTGGTTAGTGATTATCAGTAGTACACTATGTTTCATGATGCATTGGAAATAGTTTGACTCCACTATAGAGGTTATAATAATTCTCATTATACCCTCGACATAGTGGACGACAAAGTGAGTAGTGAGTGACTACAGTCATGCTAGCTGCTCTGTGAGGCGGCTCTTTGAGCTACAGCACAGCACTGCCTTGAGCTAAATGCTATTGTCACCATGCTAAAATGCTGATGTTTGGTATTTTATTAATAAATCCAAAGGCTTCCAGGTGACAGGTTATGCCACAAAAGCTTAATGATGACCTTATGAAACAAAATTTAGCCTATGAGACAGTGACACAGAGGATATAAGAGAGGCACAGAAATGTTTTCTTACATGTTCAAATTAGACGGAATCGGCATCATCAGAAGATCCATGCAAGGAGAAAATAAATCTGTGCGAGTGTTGACATAAGGTTCAGCTTGACCCTTGACTTTGTGCTGTTGACCAATAGCATGCCATCTTGACTCAACTTTTAGGGAATGGAGAGCCAGAGAGGACGCTATCGAAGCTTATTAGCAGTACGCCTTCATTTAACCTTCTCTGTCTGTATAGAAATTGTTCCACAGCAGAACAATGATTTGCAGACAGCTACTGGACCCATCTTCAGAAACTGTCATTACCAGAAAGTCACAGGTTTGTTCCCCAAAATGTCAAATGAAATTGCACAGCAGCTAAAGTGTGCTGAAGTGAAAGCAGGCAGTTGTGCTGTTTGTTTTCTCTGAATGACATGTGACACAGTTAAGGGTTGAACCTGTCTGCACACGCATACAGCTCACACTGATGTAACTGGATGGCAAAGAACAATCTTATCATTCAGCCATCTGAAAGGACTCATTACATGCACACACACGCACACACACACACACACAGACGCAGACTCACACAGACAAACTGGGAGGATGAAAGCAGCACATTTTATACATTGCTTCAGCTCTATTAACCTGCCATAAATTAACAGTGCATTTCCCATATTTAGTTTGGAGTGTGGCCAAGAGTTCTCACAGCCTCTATGTCTGACCAAATTTCTTCATAACGTGCCGCTGGTCAAGATTTGGGCTGCGGATCAGCAATGCATGTTCACACACACGCACACATGCACAAGTCATTAGTGTACGACCCCCACTAAAACACTTAAACCCTTAAAGATTATTCTCGGGGTAAGCCCTCTGATGATTTTCATTTGAAGTGCAGAGAGCTTGTTTCAGTACAGCACATTTAAAATATTTTTAAAGCTTAATTGACCACGAACGTGACTTAAGATTTTTCACTCTATCTGTGCTCAACTGTTTTTTTGCGTGCTGAAACAAAGACGGCTTGTGTGTCTGCAAAGTCTGGAGATTATGATTAACTCTTTGATTACTGTGGCTGTATTAGGAAGATCATGCCAAGGTCTCACACTTACCAGACAACCTGACACTCATTGCTATTGTTATCTTTGTTTTCCAGATGACTGTGTGTGTGTGTGTGTGTGTGTGTGTGTGTGTGTGTGTGTGTGTAAACTTTCTGCATGTCGGTGCAAGATTAACCTTACTCGAACTTTGAAACCTGAGTTATACAGATGTTGTTTATGTGCAATAGTATAGTACACGTACACAGTGGTTGTAAACTGATACAGTACAAAGAACATTCTGTGAACACACAGCATGGAAAAACCCCTGCATCCTTGCTAATTTCATCTGCTGTTCTGTCACAGCACTGAAATGTATAAAAAAGCAGGCAAAGAAGAAGTTTTCCACTGAAGCAGCAGTGAACTGGCCATCTGGATTAATCTTTGGGTGAGTAAATCATGACCCCAGCAAGACCAGTATAAAAACAGCACAATCTTCCAGTACTTAATGCCAACTCTGATGGTGGCGCGCGGCAATGTAAGTGCATCATATCCGAGATTAGCTACATCTTCTTTCCCCTGCAATTTAACTTTATGCTGCCTTCAGGTGCCTGTCATAAATGTCAGAATTACAAATTGAACACATACTGGCAATGTGGATAATGGAAACAACTGATGTTAAAGAAAATAAGTGTGATTTGCAAGTGTGGGTCAAATTTCCAGGGTGGTTTTATCCACTTCTGCGTGCTAGAGAGCTGGGTATATCCAAAGCGTGTCAGAGTAGCATCAAATTGGTCACAGCTTTTCTTGCTTATTTTTGGTTCACTGATGTGGTGTTATTTTATTTCCCATCAATTTTCTGTACCCATGTATCTTGTTCAGGGTCTCTTTAGCGTCTTGTGCGTATCCCAGCTTGCATTGGGTGAGAGGCAAGGACCACCACATTTTATTTTGGCTTACTTTTAAATGTGAAGTGCTGTTTGTGGTTTGCTATTATTTACATTTTACTTCCCAGAAACCATTTTTCACCCAGCATCACTCCCTTTGCACTAAAGTGCTGCCAGACAAAACAGGAAACACAAAAGGTTTCATGGTCTATCGATAGGTTGAAAATCTGTCATGTGAACTGGTGATGTATGGAAGCAAAATGGTTATTTGTCATGTAAAAATGTTACTGTTCATCATAACTGTTTTTGTTTTTTTTTTTGCCTTTAGCTACCAAATAGTCAGGTTCTTCCAGATGCATGCTCAGAGTGACAGTGCTAACATGCTATTTTTTAGTAGGTATAATACTTATCGTGTTCACCACAAAGCACAGCTGAGGCTGATGGGAATGTCATTAGTTATAGCATTTGACAAATGTACAATTTGACCTCACAGATGACAAGTTGAAGGATTACCAAAGTTTATACAGTTCATCCTGAGGGGGACATGAATGTCTGTACAAAATTGCCTGGGCAGACTGACGTTGGCCACAGTGGAACCACACCACTAAAAACATTTTCTCTTTTGGTATCCAGCCATACATAGAGTTTGGTTTTATTCACCCAGGCCTTTTGTGAATTTTGTTTTGAGAGGGACAATTTCTCCTCACAGAAAGCTGTTCCAATGAAATCTGGTCTGTGTTATTCAAAGCAACTTAGACATTGTTCCTGAAAAGACACATTTCTACTGAAACTTTTAAATATAATTTTTCAATTCAGTCTGTTCCCTGCCAATTTTATTGGGGTGGAGGCAGAAACTGATATCACGACAAATCAACAAATGAAATTAGCTGGGCAAGATACCCCCACAGATAAGTGAGAAAATGTGTTTTTTGTTGTATGTGTGGACTGACCTTTTAACTCTGAGTACTTCATGTATCAACCACTCTGCAAAGACACATTTCAGTTCAACGTCTTTGGCTTTTTCTATGAAGAGAGCCAAGCTCTCCCAATCCCAAGGCTGACTTATGCTTTATGAGCTCATATCGTTGCTGTAGTGCGTCGGTATTAGAGTACTCCGAGCAGGAGTGATGTATGCTGTGAAATGGATTCCACTCTCATAGATGTACAGATTTGTCTGATTCTCCTCTAGGCTCTGCCTTTGATCTGCGTCTCGTGTAATAAACTCTGAATTCCAACACAATTTCCTGTCCCATTGGAGAACACTTTGTGATTGGGAGATGAGATCAGAGTTAAAAGTAAAAGCAAACAAGCTCACACAGACACACAGTTATACATATGCGTATAGATGAACACCCACATCCACCCAGACATACTCGTTATACAGACTAATGCAATGTGCTACAGGGCTCAGGGAGAGCCAGATAAGGTTATGTGTGGAGGCAAGTATGAATAAAACTCAAAGCCAACCTGACACACAGGCTTACAAGACAAAAGGCTGCATAAAGACAGGATGTAAAATGCAGACAGTAAATACCTCCTTGTAATGATCTTCAACCAGCTGAATAACTACACTCATGTCAGGTCCCTTTTCTCTAATGTAGAGCTCTTAACTTATCTCAGCAGGTGGGAGTTTGGATCCTGTCCTGCTGTCGCATGTTAAAGGAGAATTTCAGGAACTTTCTTTAAATTTTTCCATGTTTATTTACGATGACACTCCTTTGAAACATTTTAAACGTGGTGGATACAGGAGCTCCTCCTGTTTGACTTTCGTATCAGTGTTAACTGATAGATGCTATCATGGCATTAAAGAAACAGTTTAAAGAATGGCTTAAAATTTGGAGAAGAAATTCTTCCTCTTCCTGCCCTGAGTTATGTGAGAAGACTGAAACTGCTGCCACTTTTGTATGCTATGTAGCTATACAACCAGGAGATGGTTAGCTTAGCATGAGGACTGAAAACAGGGGGAAGCAGCTAGCCTGGCTCTGTCCAAAGGTACCAACAAATCCACCAACCAGCACCTCCAGACTTTCTCCAGGAAAGCACAGCCACATATTTCCAAACACGTCTAACTATTCCTTTGACCAATCCTTACATCTTTGTTGCATGAACACTTCACGTGTGTCTCCACTACTTTCCATCATTCTCCTCTGGTAGATAATATTTTACACTCTGCATTGAGTATGTTTAAGAGCTGAAAGAGCAGAAGAAGTTAAAAGATATTGCTTTGTTCTCTGCATAAATAATAGTATACATTAATGTTCAGTCAATGGGAGTCATGGAGGGTTCAAACAGTACCGAAGAGCTAAACCATACAAGTTCCTGCAGTACTCTGATTTTTTTTTTAAGAATTTTATTCTGGTAATTGTTCTGCTGTGGGAGAAAACCTGTAACCACATTTGTCTTATGCTCTCCAGTGAACAAGTGCAAGTGGAGCTGTTTAGGATTAGGTGCCTTGCTCAAAGGCACAGTAACGATCAAATGAGGGCTGAGGGGGCTGAATTTCAGTTGCGTAAATGCTCTTCATCCAGATGTCTGTTATCTGTGCTTGAGAGCGGGGAGAAGGGATAGAAATGCAAGAGAATGGTATCTGAGTCGAATCAGCAGGCCTCACTATCCTTCGAGAGGCCTGCAGGCCACAGATCGAGAGTCATCCAAAATCCCTCAAGCATTCCTTGTCAGCAGAGTGCAGTGATCTGCGTCTCTTTGTCTTATACACAAATCTTCCAGCACTGTGCAATTTTTAAGATTCCTATCAGAGCAGACCTCTATCAGATGAGCCTGTTCTTCTCTCTCTCACGTCATCAAGTACTATCAAAGGCTTACGTCTTCTTCTAAAAGTTGCACTGGAACACACAGCAGTGAGTCTAATTGACAGCCAACATGCATATATTTTCCACATTATTACCCAAAACACCGCAGAAAGACGGATTAAAGATTTGGGGAAATCCAAACTGTGAGCAATCGAAAGTGGTAGATTCTACAGAAAAGGTAGATGGGAGCAACAAGGACAAACCACACTGAAAGAGTGAATAAGCTGATTCACTGAACAGTCAGACAGCTCTGTCTCACTGACCACCTCCAGCTCCCATTCAACATGCTGAATCAGACTACTTCAGTGCCAGCAATGACAGACACTTAGTTCAATTTTAAGTTTATCATCCAAAAGTAGTCCACAGAAACAACAGTGATGGACAGACACAAATGTTAAACAATGACCAATGATGGCTGAGTGTCAGCTTGGTGTTTCAGGACCTTAAAATCTTAACATTTCACTTCATTCCTCAGTACAGTACTGCCAGACCCTTTTCCCCTTTGCTCCCTCGCCCCTCTCTCTCTCTCTCTCTGTCTCTCTCTCTCTCTCTCTCTCTCTCTCTCTCTCCCCCCCCATTCTTTGTCTCTCTTCCTCTGTAGTCCCAGGACTTTGATAAACACAGTTGATCCTGGGCCTTTGCACTGAGTATGGAGTGTTTGAAGGGCAGCCTTTCTACTCAGGACCTTGTTTATTCTGCCCACTCCCCGTCAACCGTGTTTAATGTCACCAAGCCTTTTCTCTCTCCTGAACACACACACACACACACACACACACATACACACACACAGTCTTTACATAAGTTGTAACAAAAGGGAGAGAGAGAGTGGAAGAAGGGAAAGAAACAGATAGCAGCTCCATGTGCATGTGTGTGTGATGGGAGGAGGGGAAGATAATGCATGAAAGGCAAAGCTGCTGATTACATCTACTTTGAGGAGTGTGTGTGTGTGTGTGAGAGAGTGTGTGAGTAGGGGGGAATTTTCTGAGTAAAACCAGGCACACCAGCTTGGCACATGCACACGGTTTTGGCATTTTGGTTGTGTTTGGAGAAAAACAGCATTCCCTCTATCCAAAGACTGCTGAGGCCAAGCGTGTATTTCTCTGTGTGCGCATTAAGCCTGTTTGAACAGTGGGTTTTGTATGCTGTCAGTGCAAAACTCAGGTTAAGGTGTATGATTTGTGTGGTGTGTGAGTGCAGTTAATGCTAAAAGTGAACCAGCAGTGTAATCTGAGTGCTGACAGTCTAAAGCCCCAGTGGGAAAGTAGCTTTTGTACATAAAAAAAAGACATGTCACCCAGATAGCTAGCAGTAGTGTACATATCATTAGATTATACAACGTATAATCAAATATCATTCATTAAAGTGGGGAACTCATGGTTTGGAAAAAACATATGTAAGTCATGCAGGATCAAGGGATATCCTTAGAAAAACGAACAGCAACACAGACTTCAGGATTTTTGTTCCCTGTTTCCTCATCACAGACTTTTGGTGGTAATTCACTGGATTTAATTTTTCTTTTACTTTTAAGTTAATTATTGCAGTGTACTCAAGTCTTCAGTATTAATCTAATACAGGATGTGGTGTGTGTGAGGTTTAGTCAGATTTGACTGGCAGTGACTAAACAACCAGCAATCAGCTGTTATCAGATTCTGATTTAAATATTTTTAAAATCTGCAATGCATGTTGTACGTGGCGTCACCCGTTTCCAACTGAGAAAATAGGTTTTTTTTGTTGTTTTTCTTCTAAAAGCTGTACTAGACGGCACGTTTCTTGGCCCACATGTGGTGCTAAAACACTGTAAAATGACAAAAACAGATTTTTTATTAATTCTGTCAAGTTCCTGAACTCCAGAGTAAATGTGTAAAACAGGAATGTGTAACTTTTGCTGAGCAGCAGCCACTGTGGCCACAATTTTCCTCCGTTTTCCATGGTTGTCTTGAGTTTTACTTTAAAGACATTATCAGGTCTTTAGGAATGAGCAGGGAATAAACACTACCAGGAAATAACAGTGTTTAAACCAGGGTTAACATGCTGATATACTAAAATGTAATTACCACATATAGACAGCCATAGAATAAGCAAGCTGATATCAGTAATGTCATTTACACAGCAGTATCTCTGTAATGGTAACTAACATT
Organism: Chaetodon auriga; assembly: GCF_051107435.1. NCBI lineage: Eukaryota > Metazoa > Chordata > Actinopteri > Chaetodontiformes > Chaetodontidae > Chaetodon > Chaetodon auriga. The sequence continues at coordinate 6,016,654 of NC_135084.1, read as the reverse complement.
AGCCACAACAAGGTGCTGGCCATACCAGACCAAGTAAGAGTGTAGCAGCAAAGCTCTATTACACTGAGCAATAGTGTGTTGTATCACTAACATTTTTAAATTAATTTCTGCTTTCAAAGGTTTCATAAACAGGCTTCACTGGCTTTAAGACACAAGCCCTCCTCGCCCCCTCTGACGGCTGCAGCTAAATATATCCTGGCTTGTGTCAGTAGCCTACACTCAGGGTGTTTGTGTGTTTTAATGTGTTTCTACAGGTCTACCTGATAGATTTCTATAAATCAATGGGAACAGCAGCTAAAGACATTTATACGCTGGGCCTGATGTTTTACTGGGACCTGGAGTGGACAAACACACATACACACACCCGCACACAGATGCATGTGTGCACATAAAACCCTGAATGATTCATGGACAAGATCATGGATGCAAGCACACTACACAGACATATGTGCACTTTTACACGTACACACACACACACACACACACACACACACACACACACACACACATGCACACCCAAACTCACGCACACAGCTACCCCTAAGGTCCAGCCTGCTCTGCAACCACTTTCAAAAGTCCCAAACCCCCCCATGTCTGCTGAGTTCACAAAGAATTTATTAGCAGAGCGGAGCCACATCTGCAAGCCATTTCAGCTGTTGTTGTTGAGTTGGGCCAGGTCGAAGAGAAGGACTGGACACTGCATCCATCCCCCTCCCCACTTTTACCTCCTCCCTGGTCAGGACAACTTAAGGAGGTCCTGGGAGGAAGGAGAATGGAGGACGGTGTGTGTGTGCGTGTGTGTGTGTGTGTGTGTGTGTGTGTGTGAGGAAAAACCAGCAGGAAACCCATCCTCTCATTTCATGCTCAGAGGGATTTTATTGTCCAGGTCCGGTGCTAAACCCCTCAAGTTCATTAACATGTTCAAACTGCTTCAAGGTTCCTTCACCAACACCCCCACCACCACCACCACCACCACCATCACCCCCTATCTGCTGCAACAGAAAAACAATAGTTCTTTTCTCAAGCATTAACATTCAGATGGTGCACGCAGTACAGCCCCTTTGACATTCATATTAATGTCCCTTATGAATGTGAAAGAGACACAGTCGGGGGAAAGAGTTGGATGAACCCACTGGATATTTGCATGTTTCATTAATCTGCTAACATTTGTCCTTGGGTGGGCCGCGTGTATGTGCGCAGGAGCGTTTAAATTTTCCACTATTTTAGGCATCCGATCTCTGTTGAATAGACATGGTCTGTGAAACCACGAAAAAAAAAAAAAAAAGAAAAAGAAAAATTCTAAAAGGAGCACATAGAAAGTTTGGGTGGCCCCATCCTGTACAGTTATGTGTGTGTGAGCTGGGGATCTACAGTAAGCCCTGTGCACACAAGCCGTCATCAGTGATGAATAGGCCTACCTGGTGAGAGGGCTCTTCATGGACACACACACACACACACACACACACACACACACACACACACACACACACACTTCTTGCAAATGCATCGCACTGCACTGACAATAGTCATCTTCTGTTTCATCTCTTTTATCCCCCCCACACACAGACACACACTGAGTGTAATCCACTGTGTGTGTTTACATTGTCCATGGCCCCCAGGATTACAGCAGCTAAGCAGGGAATGCTGGGAACAGCAGGTGAAGTGCAGTGATGGATCTTCTTTCCATGACGTGTGGCTCCTGAACAGGGGAACTGAGGTGGCAACACAGGTCTGGAGAGAGAGAGAGAGAGAGAGAGAGAGAGAGAAATGATGGACAAGAAACACATTTTTAAATTTCAAGCTCCATTAATCAAATTACTGGAGTCTCCTCAGCATTTTAGCATCTTTTAGCTCATTCTTTTGGTTTCATGGGCCACAACTTCACCATTTTGGTTCACTCTCACTTCTCCCAACAGACTTAAGAAGCCAAAAAGTTAGGAATTAACTAACACTAGAGGAGGATTTAGCAGCTAAAAGGTCTGATGTTTCCCTCAGTTGGGCGGAGTTGGCGGAGACCAAAACAGAGTGAAAATGAACATTAATGCTGGTTTGTGTCTGCTGTGTAATTGGCAAAGTGTTTTCTTTTTTGACACATTATTAGCTTTACGCATGATGATGTCAGTGTTGTGTTTGCAGCTTTTTCTGCAGCCAAACTAGCTGCAGAAAAAGCAAATCAAGCAATAGTGCATTGACTGTCGATAAACAACTTTGGTCCATATTCTGTCTTTCTTTTTTGAAAACAGTCCTTGTTTTTATGGTAACAATCAAACTTAAGTAGAACAGATTAAAAAAAACATTCAAGAATAAATCTGATCTGGACAGCTTGGAATCTATTTTTAAAGCTGTGGCTATCATTTCTATTAGCTCTGATAGTGTTGCACCCACAACAGTAATTACTGAGATCTGGGAAAAACACAACGCTGCTACAACAAAGTCAGATACATGAACATGAACAGCTCAGCCAGATTTTCTGAATTACTTTATTTGGGAGTAAAATCAAAAGTGAGCATATCCAAAATGTCAGCCAAGAAAACATTCTTTAAAAGCTGTGATGGATGTTTACAACACACAGCTTGGGAAATAATTTCACTGTTCGCCTTTGTTTTCTCTTCCATATTAGTTTTACTGACCCAGAGTTTGTTCACAACCTGTATGAGCATCTGACTGCAGTTGTTTCTTTCCCCATAGGAGTTTTAGTTTTGTGGCTGCACTCCCAGATCTCAGCACAAAACCTGGTGCGTACAATGTTATTATTACCAATAGAAACAGTTTTGGTGGCCAAAACTACGAAAATGAGCCTCGAGCTGTAATATACCAGAATTATCCTTTTCAGTTGGTAAGAGAATCGTGGAAAGAGACAAACATCCTCTCCTCTGCCTCTGCTGACCGCCGAGGGTCGCAGCAGTTAACCTGTCCATCACCCGTTCCGCAACTGAGGAAACTGCTGTCCAAACAAGATATGCTGTCACTCTGACATCCCCCACTCTGGCTCATCTGACTCATCTTCCTCGCTTTTATCATGGACACAACTTTCCCACAGCCACATCCAGAGTCATTACAGAGCAACTTCCAGGTCAAAGGTCATGGCTGCCTGGCTCTCGAAAGTTTTCTGAGGATAGAATATGAGATTCCATGAGCAACAATATCCTGACACTGTGTTACCTGAGTGTTGTTTCAGATTATGGTTATGCCAACGATTTATACACACTTTCAAGAACGTGTATGTGTTCCTCTTACATACAGTACGAAGTGCTGCAGGTGTGACACTGGTATCATGTCTTTTATTTTGGTGTAGCATTATGTTTGAGTGTAAATGAAACCTGCGCCACACTGGCGCCACAGTAGATTCACTCAGTGGATTTATGTGGGAGAAGATATCAATAGTGATCTCCATAACGTCTGTGTGACTGCATGTGGAGATGCTTGGCCTTGAAAAATAGTCAACAGGCTCAATAATAAAGTTTTTTTTGGGAACTGGTTATCAAGCTTGCCAAGGGAATTTTCTGATGGAGGGAAGTTTCTAGTTCCTAAGCCAGGGCAATGTGAAGCTTTAAGGTCTCTCTGTGCTCCTGAATCTGGATGTTTCCACATGCAGACATCAGATTCATCTGAGGAAATAACTATAAAAGCAGCAGTAAGCTCTAATATTATTAATAATAGAGATGTTCCAGGTAGGGTTTGCAAGTAGCATGTTGGTGTAAATCAAATGTCATCGACAGAAATGGTAAGAATAGTGTGTCTGTGAATGTGGGTTGTGAGGACTCAAAGATGAATGGACCCTACATTATCCTGGATGGTGCTTTATTCAGGCTTCCCACATTTCTATGAATTTTGTACACCGTGAAAGGCCAAGCCGCTGTCATTTGATGGCTGCTTGAATTGTAGAATTGAAATAGCTTTTCAATAACATTTCCAGCAGCCTCTCTCTATACAAACCACCCTTGGTTGAATCATCCAAAGCGAAAGCAGTTATAATTATATTTGCTCCTTTCAAATGACAGCAGCTTGGCCAAGACCCCCCAAATCCACTGGGCATCCAAGGTTAAAGCATCTGGAAATATTTAGCTCATATAAATGCTTTATGTCTGTCAGTTGTTTGTCTAATGATCATTTTGTGACTTCATCATGCTCGCTGCTTGTAATATTCTGTCTCACTGTCACGAACGCTGCACATTGTTGTGTGCCTGATTATTTATCTTGAATGAATCGATGAATGGATTAGTATTTTTATTATTTATTTCATTTTATTATTATCCCATAATATATGATCTTCCTCTTGCTAAACTGTGGGCATGTTCTGAAACGAGTTGTAAATGCAGGTTTAATTACAAGAGACGGAAAAAAAGAGTAACTATAGACTGAAAGATGAGGAGACATTGATGTGGTGAGGCAGCAGAGAGCTGGAGGCCTGATTTGGAAAAAGACAGAAAGAAAAGGATGGGATGGAAACAGAAAGCAGGATTCATTCATCAGTCAGTTATATAAGCTGGCTAAATGAGTCAGTGCAGAAGTCAGAGCTATCAAGCTAGTGAAACAGACAGACTTGGCCGAGGAACTGGAACAACATGAGGAATAACACACAAATGATAAGGCTGTGTTTCATGGCGCCTTGGCTGCTGAGTCATGTTGTGTCTTAATGCCGTTTTAATAAACCTGGAGATCAAAGTCTGGAACAGATCTGGGTCAAACAGTTGCTGCATTGATTTCTGTTTCCTAGTAACTCTTCAATAAATCAGTTATGTCACATGCAGGTCCGGGCACAGAGGCAGTCAATCACACATTTATAAATACAAGCCCTATTCCAAGAAGAGTTGGGACGCTGTGTAAAACGTAGATAGAAACAGAATGCTGTCATTTGCAAATGAACTGTGTCTTCTGAGGATGTCCCTGTCATACCCATCATGATACTCTCACCTGTCACAATGAACCTGTTTACCTTGGGAATGTTCCAAACAGGTGTTTTTGGAGCATTCCACAACTTTCCCAGTCTTTAGCTGCTCATAATCCAACTTGTTTGAAACATGTTGCTGCATCAAATTCAAAAAAAGCAAATAGTTACAAAAATCAATGAGGCTGATGAGGTCAAACATTAAATATATTGTCTTTGTGCTGTTCAATGGAGTATATGTAAAAAGGATCAGCCACCTATCACATTCTGTTTTATTTATGTTTGACATCATTCCAACTTTTTTGGAATCAGGGTTGTACTTCCTGATCATTCATTAAATTGTCTGGCAGCCTCATTATGTTGTCCGTTTGCTCACAAACATATTTCAACCCATCTTACCATAACCAGGTACTGTATGTGCAATAAAACAAACGTGCTAGTGTAGCTGATTGGCTCCAGATTATACATATATATATATTAGATTTACAGATGAAGGTGAAGGATTTCATTCCCTTAAAACCCAACTTTAAAATGAGTGTTTGGGTGAATGCAAGCAAGTGTTCCAGCGTTCACGTTTGTGTGTGTTGTGACGGCACAGAGGAGCCAGACTGTAATGGTCCAGCCCAGTTTGTTTGCACAGCCACCAGAGACCCAGCGGGTCCACAGATTCAATCAGAGAGGACGTGGTTACACTCCTAATTTTACACCAATAGTTTCGGGGATGAATGGATGTACAGATGGATGGGTTGTCGGAGATATGAGTGTGTGTGTATGTGTATGCCTGTCTTCGTGTCTGTCTTCGTCTGCCTCTGTTCATGTCAGGCGTGCAGGAAAAAAGAATTCTGTTTTGTCCAAAAACATGTAGGAAGTATGCTTGTGTGATTGTTCTCATGCATTTGTGTAGGCTATATGTGCTCCACGTGTGTACGCAGTATTACAGTGTGTAATGTTTTAATGGCTGCGTGCAGAGTTCCTGACCCACTGCTCTTACAACAGGCCAGTAATGAGCTTATTAGTCTGGGGATGTATTTAAAGCAGGTCACAGCAGTCTGGATTATTAACAGCAGACTGTACGCACAGGGACATGTGATATACTGTAGGTGGTAGTGGAAGTAATTGTAACAGCAGTAATAGTAGATCAGGCACTGTTACTATAGTTGTTAATGCTGTGGTTGTGTAGTTTTGCTAATAAGGGGGGTGTGTCTGTGTCATAGAATTTTGATAATTGTCAGCATTTGGCTGTGGATACACACATATTTCCAAAACGCTTGGTGTTACCAAATATCCACACTTCATGCAAGGAGTCCCAAAGTGTGTCAGACCATGACTTACCAACATGGAAAACTGCCATTTACTGATATTGATACTGCCAGTGCATTGGCAGTACTGTATGTGATTTTGGCATTGCAATAAAGCTAATTTGAAATAATAAGGACATATGTACAATGCAACTCCACTTTTATCGTTAAGATGAGGAATATTAACAAAGGAATCTCAGAAAAAGAAGCTCGACTGACTGCTTTGTGAGTTAAGTCATGAATTGAACTACACAGAATCATGTGTACCATGTTGTGATGTATAACTAAATGTTTTTTCTCCAATACCGATGTGAATCAATACATGTATTGTGGGTTAAGTAATTATGACAAAAACAACTACCACATTGTGAGAACTGTAATGCTACTGAAAGATACTGCAGAGGACCAGCTTCCATTTGTGTTGTGTTGTTGTTGTTGTGTTGTTATGTTGTGGCTCAGGTTCAATTCATTTCCAATATGAAATCTAGCTGTCTCATTAGCCTGTAAATCACTGCATATCACAGAATATCATTTTTTAAAAACTAAGCTCTCTCACTCTTTGCCGTGGATGAATTTTCAAGTCAGGTTGGCCTCTCTGAGCTTGACTGCAGTAATGGCAGTAATTGAGTTAAAAGGTGGGTAAACACGCAGGTCAGGAGTTAAAGGCAAATATTGACCCACTGACTAAGACCAGGAGGCTCGAGAAAACTGCTCCACAAAATGAGCAAAGGTGAGCAAGGAAACTGCAGGACATGACTCATGGAAAGTTTTTACTGCAGGTTCACAGGACAGCCTTCTTGGAGCATTTTCACAGACAAAGAAAGTCATACCACAGGTCCAACTTTCCTCATTTCTATGTGGGCTTTAAGCTTTCCAGCAATGAGACAACAATTTTAAGTTCGCGTTCCTTTTAATTCCCACAGAGTCAGGCAGGAGGGATTTGTTTCCACTCAGATGAAAATTGCTCTGACATTTAGAGCACCTAGCATTGCCACACAGAACATAAAAACAACAGATCCTGCAGACAGAATAAAGTGCAACAGTGCCGGACACTGAAAGTTCACAGAAGCAGAAACCATTGCTTTGTGTTACACATTGCTGCTTGGTCGTACAGCGCCTTCCTTGGACCTTTACAAACTTCTTTTTTTAATTTGATGCAGTGTTTCCAACAAGCTCGACAATTACTTTCTAAACTTCTTCTGTGTCCTTCAGCTGGCCAAACCTTCCATTTCCTTCTTAAATTACAGTTGCCTATTGCCGACATCTGCACAGAAAAATTTGACCCTTGAAAAGATTTCCAATCTCTGAGATTGGACAAAGAACCTCATTGCCTTTCATAGCAAATTACCTTTATCGGTGAATGCATATCTTAGCTATATCTTCAACTGCTTGCTTTCCAGTGGGCATTCATTATGAAAACTCTTGAGTTTCAGCCAAGCAACTATCATGATAAAGACCCCTGGGTGGAAATCTAGAGCAGAGGCCATTTTGGTTCTTCAATGACACGTAATGGAGGCCATTGAGTGGTCCCTGGACAGGAAACCAGGGGCCGTTGGGGGTCGTTGACAGGCGTTACTGACCCCTCTCTCCACTCATCTAGGGAGAAACCAGAGCCCTCCAGCTGACAACACAACATCTCCTCACATTCAGGCCTGGCCAAAGATTTGGTGCTAATAGCTAAGGAATGATGATTGTCCCTGCGGTCAGGTTTCACAGAGGAGACGTTTGCGGACAAAGGACACAGAGGGGAGAGTCAGCTCAGTGTCAAACACTATGTGCATGTAAGCTCCAATAGATAGACTCCACAGTTTCTTTGTGTCCATTTTCAGCCATTTGTTCGCAGAAAACAACAGTGATTCACCTTGAATAAAGTCACGACGGTTCTAAAGACAGCAGACATTCTGCACGTCCCATATATTTAAAATCAGCTTTAATTATTTGCTTAAGGGCTTAGATTTGTGACATACTTGATTTTTACCAATGTGTATGAGAAACAAGTATCTGTAACCCAAGCAACATGTCATTTTCAGCCACAGCAGGCAGGTATGTTTTCAGTGAAAAAGAGTGAAAAACCCACTGCAACCAAAGACCCAGATGTTTCCCCTGGGAGTTGGTGGAGAAGAAAACAGAGCAAAAAGAATGAATGCTGGATTTGATTTATTTTGCCAGGTGCACACAACCACAAGTCCAAATGAATGGAAATATTGCTCCATAACTGTTGGGTGTGTACATAAGCCACTGTTTGATAACGAGTTCACCGTAAAGTTGGTGATATGTCAAAGATATGTTCATCATTAGTTTCCACTGCCCCCAAGTGGCCAAACAAAACAGTTTTTGCAAGTGTTTTAGTTGCCTACTTCAAATCAAACTGTGACCATACTTTATTTTCCATAACCATAGTCTGTCCCTATCTGTATCCATAACATAGCTGCCACGTCCAGGTAATGTATAAAGCAAGACAAATAAAGATTCAGCCTTTTTTTTTTTTTTTTTTTAAAATAAAAAAAGTGATGTCAGTGAAGTTAATGCTGAACTGTCCAAATTCTTGTCTCCCGAAGGAGCTGCTTTTTATGTCCTATCAGGGCTAAAGGGGCACTCCAGCTACTATATTTAGTATTGTACTCCATAAAGTTGAGGAACACACAAGAAAGAGACTTGAAAATCTTCCCATAGTGCAGCTTGATACAATCTTTTATTAGACCCTTCCTGTCTGGTAAACATGTCTTTTAAACTCCATGGTCCAAGATTGTAACACATGCTTTATGTTACAAATGTAATGCCTCAAATTTGAAGCACAAGCTGTGATTTTTCAGACTTTGGAAGCTCCATGCAGAACCTCAGAGGACATTATATGACTGTATTCACTAGGGGCAGTATGAGGGCAAACTCATCCCTGACACCAAAACTGCGCTTTTAGCACAGAGTAAGCTTTCCTAAACATTGTGACACCTAAAGTTGCAAAAAAAAGTGGCAGAGACACCATCCTCAGTTAGTTTCTCTTTGAAACATTTTGTCACTTGTCGAGAGTCTACTGATGTAATGTCACCTCTATTCCATTCATTTCAACATACGCTCTGATGGAACATAGGATTTGCCATTGTGAAAAGCAAGCATATCAGAAGCTACCACATATTGCAATGCATATATCATTACCTATCTGAAATGGGCTGAACAACATGGAAGATGTCTTGTAACCACAGTCAAGCTCTGCGATACTCGAATCTTGTAAGTTATGAATTCAGACGACACAACCATCAACCACCAGAAGACCCACATACACAAACACCCCTGTCAGATAATGATATGTGCAGTGAATCAAGAGATCGAGTGACACTCATAGACCCCTGTCTTCAAACACTCACTCAAACCCACCACAGACAGAGCGGGAGAGGCCTTCAGTCGAGAAAAAAGTCAAATTCCATCTCAGAACCAAACAAATGAGAAGACTTGCTTAAGACAAGCAAGACCAAACAGGATTAGTGTCGACTGCATAAAGCCCCGACATAAAGCACATAAAGAAGTGACTTGGATGTCGCAAATAAAACTCTGCTTTACTTTTCAGACCACAGATTGGAGTCTGAAGATCTGGATGTAGGTCAACAGAGCCCATCTCCCTCTGCCTCTGTTTAAAAAGCATCCAAACCTTTGGTCCTTCCTCCAACCACAAATATCTTCTAATTTCTGCCAAGTCTTCCCTTGGCTCCCGTCCAGCAGGCAAGCACAAACCTCCCCTCCCTCATTCCGCCCCACCATCCATCCATCCCTCCATCTTCTTCTTTCTCTGTCTGTCGTGTAAACCTCGTAACTACAACCATGAGGATTTTCATGTTTTTATAAGAAATGAAGTTTGACATGGCCCTTAAAGGTACAGCAAGATGCGTGACCCCAGGTCCCCCGAAAGCTGTTCCAACCCCACAAGAGCAAATTAAAAATGCATCGTCATTAATCTGAAGCGACGTCTGCTTTTTTTCCCCAAAAATCAAGCAAGGTTTCTTTCTTTTTTTTATTTATTTTTTTTTGAAGTTACAAGATTTCCATCCCATCCGTCCATCTCCCTGGCAAAGCACTATTACCACTAATCCTCGTGTCTGACTCTCACTAAGGCTTGGGACCCTCTTCACATGGATGGCCAACAGGGAAAAGCCCCATCTGGGTGCAGCCAACCAAAACCACAGTACTTTATGAAGGACGTGTGAAAACCCTGCAAATATCTGGGTTTGAGGTAATGAGAGGGAATCTGATGTATAGCATGGAAACATAAATAACCCTAACCCTCTCACCCGCTCTGGCTCTCTACTCCTTTCCCTCGGATGCATGTATCAGTGAATCTCAGTTTGTGCTGCTGTTACATTCAGGGAGCCGATAGTTGCATCAAACCTCATTTTTATTGGCACAGGTCAAAAGCGAGTACCAGTGTTCCAGCAGTCAAGCACTAAACACACACACACACAACTTTCTTTGTTTAAAGCTACAGCAGCTCGCCTGGGGTGTAGAATTAAACTTGTTTAATCAACAAAGTTGCTTTTTTTTTAAGTTTTTAGCTACATGAAATTGTCCACAGATCCTCAGCCAAGATTTGAATGTGCAAGCACGGGGGTTTAATTTGCCTATATTCACTGAAGTAGATTCAAGTATGTTTAAGTTTCAATATTTTAATATAATAAGACCTGAGGGGTGTACTATAAAGTGAGATTAATGGGTTAGTGAGGTATGTTGAGCCTAAAGCCAGATTGCTAATATATTAACTCATGTATTTAAACTATTAGCAGTTTTCTGCCAGCATTCCTCTTTTGCCTTATTTGCTGCAACAATGTTGCTTTTTCCTGCAATAATTTTATCTTCTTCATAACTTTTCATTATTACAACCTGTTCCTTTTGACTGCAAAAGGTGGCATGTGATCAGTGCATTTTCAACAGAAGAAAGTGAAATAATGCACCAAACGGCCCTTTTTATGGGATTCTGCACAGAGCCTAATAAGGAAAACCTGAGTTAACAGAGAAAGTTGATAACCACCATCATGATACCCATAATCTCTGACTGGCTATGGCTATGTCGAACGTGCTTTGTCGTGATCTTCATTTTAACTCTTGTTTTTATCTACATGAACTATTTAGATGTAACTTTGCAAAATGCGCCTGACATACATTAGTGGTGATTACATAAAAGTCTGTGTAGTTGCTGTCCTGACGGTCATGGGAAGATTGATTTTAGCATATCATTAGTCACAGTGCACGCATGCAAATGCAATCACAACACATAGAAACTGAGCATAAGTCATGCCAGGACTGCCCTCTAATGGATTTCCTAAAAGTAACCAGAGAACAATTTATCATAGCTCTTTCAAAAAAGCAACTCGACACTATGATGCTCAGTAGTGGTGCTATTTACAAAAGAGGCAAGTCAAATCCATCAAGTGTGTAGGACAACAGATAAAAGGTCGCAGGTCACCAGGCTTTTGTCCCCCAGGATGAATCTGTGATGATTTACTATGGAGAGGCTGGAGAGTCTCGCTTTGCTAAAGTGAAGACACATACAGAGCACTAACCAGCATGAGACCACCTACTGAATAGAAACACAGACACAGACACAGACACACACACGCACACACACACACACACACGACCAGATTTAAACCCCAGTGATGAGAGATAAATGAAAACCTGACCATGACACTCACTGTATCAACAGGTTGGGAAGGGTCACTGAGGGAGAGGGCTTGTCCTTAACGCCTTTGTCGCAACAGAAAACATCCAGCCAGACAATGATCTGAATTTGAAAGGCATTCTGGGAAATCACAGCTGACTAATGAAGGGCTAAACCCCAACAGACACTGACGTGACAGCTAATAACTAAAAAACAAAATGGAATGAAGCCTGCGAGTGAGATCAGGCAGACAACTCATCACTACCCTGACTGTACTCTCACAACAATGCATCATTCGCAGTTAGTTGGTATATTTAAAATGACATGCACTGCACTAATATCGCTGCTTCACTGACATACATCAGAATGATTAAGGGCTTTGACTAAAATGCAAGTGCATTAGTTGTTGGCTAGTTTTCTGCTAAATTAAATACAGTTTGAGACAAAGTGGAACACATCTGATTTTTAATAAAAACAACCTCATGCATGCACTGTACATGAGCAAACTCACACACACCACTCTGAGCCTAATATGGTATGAAATATTCAAAGTACTTCTCTGTTATACTGAAATAAAGAATCATGCTCAATGACTTTCTTCTCCCCTTCACACCCTGTCCAACACACCATTGATTGTGGCATTTCTGAAGTGCCATTATTAGGTGTTATTATGAGGTGAATTACAGTCTATCTTCCAACACACATGCTTACTTCAATGACACCGTAAATGTACATATAATCCCACACACACACACACACACACACACACACACACACACACACACACATACAGCAGCTGGTGCTTAGGCCTCCCATCTGTACATCTCAAACACTGATAGACCCCCATTACTTTAATATGAAAATTGCAACCACATGAAATTTCTCCCATGGTTCAAACATACAGAGGCTGGCAACCACACTGTATCGCAGCCTGTCGCTCCGGTCCTGTGTTTTTTTCCTCCCCTCCCTCACTGTAGATCAGGCACTTTAAGGTTTGCCAACCATAACACAGTTGGCACAGCATTTGCCCTCCCATCACTGCGGTGCACGCAAACATTGTTTCACGTCTTTCTTCTCTTTTTCCTCATCATCTGTTTATTTTGGTTGTTCTTTTCTTTTCCAAATGGAAATTTTGAGGTCGATTGGTGTTGCCTGTTCCGGGCGAACAGTTCCAAGCACAAAGGGTAGGATGGGGAATGGGCGGACGGTTGAAAAGAGACAGCAAGAAGTCGCAGGGGAAATTTAGACTTTTAACCAGCAATGAAGGAGCTTCAAAACAGCTCCCATGTGTTCTTTATTTCAGCTGGGGTTTGATGGCAAATGGAGCGCAGCGAGTGCTGGCTAGACCCTCTACTCGACACACAAGTACTGTATGCACACACGCATACACACACGAAAGAAAAAGGCGTACGTATTCTGCCCACTATCCCTATCCGCCAACCACATCCACTGACTACAAACCGATACAGAGCAGAGGACTGTACTTTCCCAGACCCCGCTGCCAGTTTGGACTTATTACATTACCTAGATTTGGTTTATGACAATACAACAAGACACTGAGGTTTAAAGGAATGTAGGACTGTCGTACAAAGCCATGAATATACACATATTTTAGTTTACAGTCATCCAGGGGAGGCAATTGAGAACACTTTCTCTTTTCCAGGAGCAATCTGCTTCACAATCAATCAGTTTCAGGCCCGGGAGCTGCCAGTAGACTGTTGGCCACAGAACAAGGCTTCCTGCCTTGCTCAAGAGCAAACAATGCAGCCAATGAGGGAGAAGAGAGCATTACTCATTCACTTCTTCATCTTCCTGGCTGGTAAAAAGATTGAAAGGAGCACAGCCACAACCCACTGTGTCATACTTATAAGATGAATTTCTTGGCCATGGCCATTAAAGGAGCATTCTGGTTATTTTTCATAGTTTTGGACATCATTTCTATCTGTAATGATGTGCTGGTTGTTTACAACAGAAATTGTCATTTTTCAATTTGCCTTCATTTTCTTTTCCAGTTATGTTTGGTTGACTTCTTTTTAGGGAGGTTACCACATTCCCAGACCTCAGCAATTCATTTAGTCAATACAGTGTTATTATTACTGATAGAAATGATGGCCAAAACTATTAAAACGGCATCAGTGGATTTTGTTAGCCACTGACCAACAACACTGACCTAATATGTGAATGTGTAACAAATATTTTCCTGTTTCTACATACATGCAGCAGACACGGAAGAATATTAGCATTCGTTTGGAGCTGGGTTTCTGGGCACCTGATGTCTTTAAAGGTGCAGTGTGTAACATCTTGTGGCATCTAGAAGCTGCCTATAGCAACCAAATGAACGTCCCCTGACCCTCCTCTTCCAACCGAAAGGCCCTCTCTAGAGCCTGCGTTTAGTTTGTCCATTCTGTGCAACACAGCAGACTTGTTGGAAGAGGACCTTCTGTAGATATGAAGAGCTCATTCTAAGGAAACCAGAACACAAAGATTCTTTATTTCAGGTGATTATACACAAATGAAAACATAATTATAAACATTATATTCTGTTTCTGCCAATAGATTTCCCTAGATCAGTCTCATTTGAGCTTTGTTTTGGTCTCCACCAGCTTTTGAGAAAAACCATATGGCTGTTAAGCTGCTATGTTCACCAGCTAGCTGCTAACTTTGACACTGCTGTTTGGTGCTGAGCAGGGAGTGTACAGTGGGTTTATCAGGACTCTTTCAATGGAAACAGCTCTCTTCTGCATCTGGAAGAAGGTTGATGAAAGAGGTTATACTGAAAGGGAACAGCAATGTTGGGGCCTGAAACCAAAACAATGGCTGAAAACAATGAAATGCTCCAGTACCTTCAATAATTCTCATTGGGTTCTTTGCTACTACAGGCACCCTTCACATTACAGTATTAAGCTGTGCAGCTTTAAAATAAGACCTTGTTGTAATGAATTACTTCATCATCATCTGCAACAAAATAATTTCCCAAATTGGGATCAGTAAAGAAGCAGTCTAAAGTCTAAAGTCATAATTGAATTACCCTTTGATGGGACTCATTTATTGGGCATAGTTACCAGTGTTATACTTAACTAAACATCTGATCCTATTTATGACATAACTTGTCATCATAAGCAACAATCTGAGTCTGAATGCAAATGACCATCACAAATAACAACAAACATGTCTCAGTCGTACTTTTATGCTCACTGCTTGTCAAACTCTAATCAGTCCGAGCATATGTTTTGTTTCTTACAGCTAGGCGGGAAGGCAGTCATGGAAACAAGCATATTACAGATAAACACAGGAGGTGAAGCCCTCCTCTGTTTGTTCTGCTGTAAACATTAAAGCACTTTCATGCTGGTGGAATGCAGCGGCCTTGTGTTTCTGAGTGCATGTGTGTGCTTTCGTGTATGAATGTGTATAGAGCTCTATAGCTGTTTATCCTCACCCAGCATGTGTCAGCACTATTGCTCAAGTTTGATGTATCAGCTATATCGCTGTGTTACGTTTCAGCGAACAAACTGAACTTGCTCGCGGCCATTTGTAGAACAAATGTTGTATGAACAGGCAGGGCAAATAGCTGTTCTAATCAAGGCTGCTGATGGGAGATGTTCAGCTGCAGCCGAGCTCTCAAGCCCAGTAAGTGGAGAAATAGGTTGAGCGTGGTCAGCATCAGCCAGCCAAGGTTGGGATCAATAAAATTGAGTCTAAGTCTGAGTCTAAGTCCATCTCAAACTGCTAATATTGGACTGACCTCAAGAACTGCCATGTTGTTGTAGAGGCACAAAATGCTGCTGTGGATGTCTGGGCATGCAAACCTTCAGTTGTCCACACTCTGTCATTTAAGTTGGTAGAGTGGAGGACGGGTTGGCAGGGAGGTTGGATGGCTCAGCCAGAGAATGCCTCTGATATGTATGTGCTATGGGCCCAGAATGCAGGAGGAACCTGAAGAATTCTTTTGGCATGTTGGCCCACTGAGTAACTTTTGTTCCGTTTCGTTCAAGTAAATGGAGCATCATCTTGATATGTAGTTCCTAAATTCATCCTGTGTGCTCTATGATGCCTTGCCTGACACAGGTCTGCTCTCCAGAGATCACAAATGATGCACTCATGGATGTGAGTCAGAACAAACAGCACAGATGTTCATTGAGATGAATGAATAAGTTCCCCACTGCTCTCTTATTTGTAATATGAGCAGTGGATCTGCTCTTAAGAAATAATGGGTCACCTCAGCTATGAAGCTCTGTTGGACAGCTGTAACAATGAGCAACCTGTGGCCCTCCAGTCTAGACATACTGTAACAGGGTCCCTCATGACTGTGATTATCCTCTTAATCTCACAGAAAATGTCAATGATCTGTGCTAAATACCTTGACCTGTAGCCTTGAAACACAAAGGCATGCAATCATACACACATGCACTTTGCAGATTGACCATTTGGTTTCCTTTCGGACACAGGAAGAGGTGTGGTGTAACAGATTACTGGGATGTACATTGATCGCTCCACAGGTTCTTGCAGCTGTTCAAAATACACCATCAAACCATTGAAACTGAGTCAGAGCCTTGCGTAGGGAGAGCTAACAGCAGACCAGATGGAGCTGTAATGCTGTTTTAATGTTAGACCTCGATAGGAACGGCCTACTTCACCCAGAGCACCTTCAACACCTCGTCATCAGCACCAGAGCCACCAAAGTGAAACAGTCAAATCCCTTGTCTGAGGATTAATTTAAGCCTCACTACAGCAAGTGTGGGCAGTCAAAGAGGGAGTGCAGTGCAGCGGGGTGATAGCATCACTGCCAAACATTTGGATGTTTTATCTTTCTTAAACTTTGGCAGTTCTGCCGTCTGGTGACGATGTTTGTTAACATTGCTATGGAAATGTTGGACATAACAATTATTATCATAACGGGAGTCATGATGAGGGAATTTCCACTGGAGGAGAGCATATCTGTGTGTGTGTGCGTGTGTGTGTGTGCGTGTGTGTGTGTGTGCATTTATCCGTGGAGGGGATGCAAGCAGAGATGGGAGAGATATGTGTGTGATGATAGCGGTGGTTTGGACTGAATCATCATGCAGGTTGGTGCGGCCAAGTCTCTCTCTCATCCATGGTGGCTCTTACTCCTCCCATGTCTGTCTGTCTCACTCTCCATCTCTTCCCTTCTCCCCTCACAGCTTTATCTTATGGGAAATATTCCTGTTCTTCATTTCACCACCTTCCAGATGTGTTTAGAACTGCAAATGAGAGAGCTTTTATGAAAAAAACCAAAATGTTTTTAATGGAATTAAAGACTGCAAAACCTGATCAGACCTGGAGGAAGCTGCAGAGATGACAAAAGTGACAGAAATTTGGTTAAAATATGCAATAAATTTGGATGGAAATTTTGACTGATGTGATTTAAGAAAGAATATTTACTTACTTATTAGCTTATGGTTGCTAATGGTAGCAAACTTTCGGTAGATGTGCTGAGTAACAGACATAAGTGCTGCAGTGAGCGATGGCTGTTTTAACTGGAAGAACTGCATTTAGCTCTTTATTCTCTATCAAACTTTAATTGTTGGCAAATCTTAATAGTTAAATAAATTATACGGTTGTCCTTACCAGTTTTTCACCCTACTTGAGATCCTGTTTCTCATGTACTATGCCAGGACTCTGTGGATCCTACTGTGAAGAGCTATTTGCCAATATGTCATCATCGATGTAACAACACAAAGCTCCTTAATGTTTATCGTGCTGTGTTATAAAGTGGCTCTTGCTCTGTTTCTCATCTAATGAGTCGGAGCTACAGACAATTTCTGCCAAACTTTCCTCAGTTCCAAAACAAACCCTTGCAGACGTTGGGGTGAGTCTGTCAGTCTTATGAAATCAAACCCATTAACCTCGTCTTATTCCTCCTCCTCCTCCTCCTCCTTTACAGTAAATGTTGGAGAGTAAATACATGACAAAGACGGAGAAAAGGTAAACAGAGAGCCTGACTTCTGCTCTGTTCACTCCCTCCTTTCATTCACAATCGCTCCCTCCTCCGCCGTTGTACCGGAGTACCATATGGGGCGCTTCGGTTATAAAGGCATGTCCCGACAGAAAGCAAATTCCCACTTGTCTTCATTCATCTAAATCTGACCACCAACTTACAGCCCAAACAGCATCTAAAAACAGTGCAGATGTTAGCTGTGAGCCAGCTGCATACAGAGGTGATACCCATGTGTATTGCGTCTGTGTTTGTGCCACACCTCATCTGTGCCTCTGATCGACCAAAGAACTCACCTTGATCACCTTCATGAAGGTGTTAATGCTCAGTATAACCCAGTACTGCAGCCTCCAAAGTAGCCATAAAGTTGAATCAGCGCCTCTACAAAATGAACGTGAACACACAAAACAATGACCCGCACTCACACACAGGCACAGCAGCCAAGCAGGTGCACACACACTCCAGCCATTTTTCCATTATTTTTCTACCTGATTAGACACTAAATTAGATGGCCTTCATATTCCTGCCTGGGAACTCAGCTTTGGCATACGCAACCTGGCTCGAGCTCTGCCACACATCCTGGGAAAAATCATCATGTATGGGACTTACACAATTTCCATGTAGAAATCCAACGGAACAATATTGATGTTAAAAAAAAAGTCTATATTTCCACCCCCCTCACACACACACGCTCGCTCTCTCTGGGACAAGGAGTTCATTGAGAGAAGAAAATACAGCTAAGCCCTCTTGATTGCTGGAGCAGCCTTGGGTCACCACTCCCTTGGGTCACCTGCTGCTTCACCCCCCTCCCACCACCACCACCACCACTGCCACCATCAGCTCCTCTGTCTCCTCCCTGCTCCACTGTTTCTCTTTTTCTTTCTTTACATTGTTTGCCGACAGCAGCTCAAGAATGTGTTAATCTGCTGAGCACGCCAGCAGATTAATTGAGGGTGTTTTTTCTTTGATCGGGACAGCGGTATCTAATGCTTGAAATATTTAAACTCAATCAGCAGCAATCAATTAGTGGAACAATAGTTCCAGGGTCAGTGTTGAGGAGCAGCATGTGCCCCCTTGTCTTGCTCTCCTCTTTCTTCTTCTTGTGTTATTTTTTCTGTCTGCTGATGATGACCCCCTGGCCAGCAATCAGGGCAGCGCAGGAAGGATTAGACAGACATTAACTATGATTAATGGGAAAAATAACAAGGCGGCCAAACAAAGGCTCCGCTTTCATGGCATCTTGGAGCCGCTTTGAAGAGGGCTTCTCTTTCTTGATCTCCTCGTACACGCCGCACGCAAACACACACTACACACGTACACTCACAAACGCATGTGTGCAAATATGCACGGATGTACACAAAGATATGTGCACATGCAAACACACAAAATACACACTTTTCCATCTGTGGGCCACCTTTCACCCTGACTGAGGACCTATAAATCAAAGCCTGAAGAAAGAGAGGGAGCCGTGGACTTGTGCTTGTGATATAAAGGAGCAGAGTGTGTGTGCATGTGCATGCGTGCATGTGTGTGCGTGTGTGTGTGTGTGTGGGTGTGTGTGTATGTGTGTGTTTGTGAGAGATTTAAGGGGAACTGTGGAGCCATAAACCCCCTGGACTGAAAGAGAACAAAGGGCAGACATTCATTAATCTCTTTGTGCAGGCCTCTATTCTCTCCACTCCACTTGGGTACAGTCAGTCACACACACTCTGCTGCACCACTTCTTAAATGTGACAACCTGCCTCTTCAGTGTGTGTGTGTGTGTGTGTGTGTGTGTGTGTGTGTGTGCATGTGATCTCAAATCAGCCCCATATGGAAACACTGTTTCTTGAAAAATGTGTCTTTACTGTTTATGTATCTCTCCCAGTGACGTGGACATAAATAACTAAATGATTTGTGTGCATTGTGTGTGTGTGTGTGTGTGTGTGTCCTGGTTGGTGTGTATGGTGCTTCACAGAGAGCTGGTGCTGCAGTCAGGCCAGGGAGGCAGGATGTTCCCATGCTATGGAGTGTCAGGCAGCTGGCTGGCCCGCAGCCAAGCCAAACCTGTGGCGGCTGGAAGGAGAGCAGCCCAGCACTGAGATCCAGTTACCGTTTCCTCAATCACCGAGCAGGAGAGAAAGAGACCTGATGAGCAGTCTTTCCTGTCTACACTGAGATGATAAAATGATAGATTTGGGAGAGCAGGCTTGGCTGTGGGCTAACACCCCACGCCAGCTAGAGATGAAAGCCTTTCAATTTCACTCGAAAGATAAACTGCCAATTCTCTTGTTTCTTCTTCTTCTTGTCCCTCCATCATGCCCATCAACCTCCGCTCTGTGGAAAAGGAGCAAGAGGTAAAAGAGGGGGGAGGTGGGGAGGGGGGTTACCCCATATGGAAACCATTCTCCCGTCGCTGATGGGAATGTTTTGGTGTGCTCTGGAGATGAGGCCGTGATGTCACACACTGGCACAGTACTGCTGTGTCAGTAAAGAGGAGGAGAAAGAGAGCAGCAGGAGGAGGAGGAGGGGTGGCAATGGCGGTTGGCGGGAGGGGTAGGAGAGTGAATTGCTGAGCCGCCAGTTTTTTCTCACCACACTGTAAATTAGCGTGCTGGTTCCTTGATGGAAAACATTCGGGGGGCAATACCGAGGGGCCTCCTGAGATCTTAGAAATGCGAGAGAGCCGTGTCTGTCGGGGATGGGGGCGGTTCGGGTTTTGGTGTCTTTTCAATTAAAAGGCCACGAACAAAACATATCTCCCTCAGGATGAGTCCCAGCAGAGGAGCGAGCGCCTGAGAGGGAGTGCAGATGAGTGCTCTGAAACAGCACAGGCTGCTTCTAATAAAGTTTCAACATACTACGCCCTTTACGGAAAAATCAGAGGCATTACCGCCTGGCCTCACACTCCACTGGAGATACAGTAATTAGGTAAAAATAGAAGTGCAATTTCCAGTGGTTAATATTCCGGATCTGCGGTGTTGTCACGCTGACTGTCTCTTGAAGTGGGACATGCTGCAATCTTTAGTCACACTCTCAGGGCTTTACTTACCCGTGTAAGACAGATACACTGTAAAGCCTTGCCTATTGATTATTTTCACTGAAAAATGTTGGATGATAAAATTGAATATGTTAAATTCATGTAATATGTTAAAGGTCGTCCATCATGAGCAGCGTCGGGCCTGTTTTTCATTTCATCTGTTAAAAGGATGAAAGGATGTGAGTCAGTATTTATGAATGAACTTTAGCTATAGGAGAAACATGAGCATTTTATAAAAACTGTCTTTCTGTGTGTGTGTGTGTGTGTGTGTGTGTGTGTGTGTGTGTGTGTGTGTGTGTGGCCACGTATTACTCACGTTGTGGGGACAGAAATCTGTTTACACAGTCACATCGTGGGGACTCGCCATAATTATGGGGACAAAATGCAGGCCCTCATAATGTAAATCATAAAATTTTAGGGTGAAGCCTTGAGTTAAGGTTAGGGTTTAGGTTGGGGTAAGGGTTAGGGTTAGGCAAGTAGTGGTTCTGGTTATGGTTAGGGTAAAATCTCCAGGAAATGAATGTAAGTCGATGTAATGTCCCCAGAAGTGATGAAAACCTAACTTTCCACTGGAGGAGAGCATATGTTTTTGCATGTGTGTGTGTGTTTTTTGCGTCTGTGTGTGTGTGTGTGTGTGTGTGTGTGTGTGTGTGTGTGTGTGTGTGTGTGTGTCTACCATGCTGTTAGCTGCTTTTCAGACTCAGCTGAATTGCAGTAACTGGTCCAATTCTTTTGGATGTGAGTTTCCAGTAATGCACCAGATCAGGTTCTGAACATCAGATGGTCGATCTTGAAGCGATTCTGCAGCTCCAGGAGTGACTTGTGTTCTATTCTCATCAGAAGTGAAATATACAGGACTAATCACGTGTTTGGAAATGACCTGAGATCAGTATTAGAAACCATCCCTGTCTCCAAGAAACAGTGTTTAAATAGAACTAATTTGCAAAAGCAAATACATTTTGAGGGAAACATAATGCAGAGAGAATTACATTTCCTATTAACATAATGAGGAAATAATGTAGCTGGCAAGTTGTAAAAATGTTGAAACTAAACTGAAGTTTACTGACAACATATTTCATATGTTTTTCAGCAAGATAAGCAATCTTGAAATGCACTATCCACTCATAGGGACTACAGCATTATTCAGCTTTTTTATGGTTATGCTGAGGCACTGACAGCACTTGGTTAATGTTAGGGAAACATCACGGTCTGTTTAAATACAGAAAAAGTCAGCCATGATTTGAGACACAGAATTTTTTATGAACATTTAACCGAAAACATCACAATCTTTCTCCAACCAAAGCACTGTTGTTGCCTGAACCTGACCACAGTCTGGAGGTGAACTCTGGATTCTGGTGTCACAGTCCTGCACTTTGTACACACACCATCCACCCTGACCACTTTCCTGTGATTCCAGCACAGTACATGAATGTAGAGTTTCATTCACTCAAAGAAAGGTTGACTCCGAACATAGTCCAGACAGTGATTACACTGCCACTGCAACATAGTTATGAATGCTAATAAGTTGTATATGAAGATCATTTCTGGGAGACAGAGTTGTAGAAAGAGCTTTCAGGCCCTGCCACGCTGTAGAGTGACACAGCAAGGTTCTGCATGTCATAGGCAGTGCTTAAAGCTCAGTGAGGTAGAGACTTCTTGCAGCGTAAGTAGAAAATTTGTATTTATATCATCAACTCTTGTCTCATAACAGCCTACAAACCATCACTCTTTGGTGGACTAGTTTACACCACTGTGTGAATTTGCATGTCAAAGTTAACATCAAAGATGAAACTGACACATGGAGCCACACGGATTTACTTTGCCCCGCACAGAATCCACTGAATTCAACTCAATTTCACTGATTTTACCAAACAATCTTGTCATTTTAAATACAGGTGTGACTGAGCCTTTAGATGAAGGGACTAGAATTACTAATATTAATACCAATTGTACTGCCATAAAATCTTAAGCATATGAGCATCAGCAGAAAGAGTTTACTCACTTGCGAGCATGTGACTTAGGTATGGAACTGTGGTCATGTGATAACAGGTGGTATCATACTGTGGGGAGTCGTAAACAGCCTCTTTTCAAATACGGTCTTCCATAGTTTATGTGATGACGACAGAAACACACTGATGACGAATATGAAACTGGCAGACTGGGGAAAGCTGGTAAGTGGACCTTGAGTGAAGGCTTTTCACGCTCAACTGTCAATCCTGTCTGTATAGAATGTGTTTCAAGATAGATTCTTCCATAAATATCTAAAAAATAAACATCTGATATTCAATTAGAGGCCAACATTTAGCTGATAAATATTTGAGTCGCCATACTACACACACTACCTCTCCCCCACTTCCTTACAGTTGTGGAGAGACCTGATCTGCAGCTCTGGGGTTTAAATATGAACAGAAAGGGGAGGCGAGGGGTGTAAAAAAAGAAAAAGGGGAGGCCAGTCTTTACGAGACTCAACTGTATTGACTGTGGCACACATGGTGACTGTGGGGGCTGGACGGTATTCTGTCACACACACCTAAATTTAAGCCATTCCCAGAGGCCAGGCCAAACAAAGCCTCAGGAAAAGGCCCCAGCTCTGGAGCGATGGGCCGGCGCAGCGCTGCTAGTCTGAGAAAAAACAGGAAACACATGTGGAGGGCTCGATACAGGGAGGGACAGCAGGCCTGCAGAGCAGCCAGGAACCAGGATCCCAGGACTGAGACCCAGCCTGACCCTGCCGGTTCCCACTGACACTTCCTTATCCGCTACATTAGGGCAAAGGTCGTGGGCAGAGGGACGAGCGGCAGATATCAGTGCTGAGCTCAGCTACAGGAAGCAGCCTGGGCACAGAGTGAGGGATGGAGGGAGGGAGAGGAAGGAATGATGGATGTTTTCGTCTATGGCAAGGCCTTCTGTGCCCTTGTCATGCTTACATAACAGATAAATCCAGCCTTAACTCTTAATGCTCCTGCAAAGCCATTTCTGCAGAATAGATCAAAACAGTACATCAATATATCATGATATTTATATACAAAGATAACAGTTATAACAGCCAGCTGGGATGAGAGAGCAACACCTGTGTCTCATATTCGAAGCTGAGGTGGACAGCGGTCATTCAGCCATGTTTGTTTTGGGAAGGAGGCCTGATTTGTAGAGAGTGGGATTATCCAACGACTTGAACCAAGACTGAAATGGGGTGTCAGCTGAGATGTGTATGAAGCCTTGTCTTCCTCAGGCTCATACACAAGAGATGGATCACTAAAATGCCCCCAGTGATCTTTCTTATTGTCATCCTCACGGTTCTTCTTTCATGTTCCTCTGTTCCCTGTCATTTTTCAGTGAGTCAGATGGAAAGCGGGGCAGAGTTAGTTAGTTTGGTTTGGGAAATGCTAATGTCCTTTTCCAGCAGCTCATTGCACAGCCAATGTCAATGTTTAGCCTGACACAGTGAACGCAGCAAGCCAAGTGCTTAATGTCAGGATATGATATCAAGTTCTAAATCTGACAAACAGGCATAAAGAGAATTGTGACTTGCTCACTAAAATGCACACTGTTTAAACAGTGTCTTCTGACTGTCCAGCTGCCTTCATAAAAAATGTTGATACTCTCTATAACTGGATTGCCTTCGACTATTACTTTGCACTCACAGATATAATCCTTGCCAGCAATTGCTTGCTGGACCATCAGGCTGTATATAAGCCTTTTGCAATATAGGAACTTAAATACCCATAACTCAAAGTGTAATGTGTTCTCTTCAGTATACTCCAGTAGCTCTAGGGATGTGTTCTTGAACCTAAATGTCTGCATTGCTCTGGAGATGGTACTAAATCCAAATGCTTTTGGGAGAATGGAATGCAACAGCTCATTTGCGACACGGCAAACACAGCAATGCGTAATGAGCAGCATGTGTTTAGCTCTGCAAGGAAGTGTGTTTCAGTACGCAGGAGATATTCTGACTCTGAATATCCGACATGCACATTTTTGTGCTTCGTGTTTGTGTGTGTAAGATTGTTTGAACAGCGCAGGGGAATATGCTACTCGCTCGATCAAAATTCCCAGTATCATTTGGGTTGTGTTGGAATTTTTATGTAACATCTCCACTGGTTTGATGATATGGAACAGAGGCACAGCAGGATGTAGCTGCTGACGCATCCGTGTCCTCGGGATGCAGTCAGCTCTGCAGAGCTGGTCAGCGGGGTGGACAGTGGTCTGGTCTCAGGGTCTCTCTGCTCCATTCTATCAGCCTTCTATTAATTTAATGACAATAAAAGCAATTATCCCACTTTTTTCATTGGTATCACTCTCAGATGAGTTTCATTATAATGTGTTATCTGGTAATTTCCATGTTTTGTTCTGTTTGGGTGAAATACCCCAGACTTTATAGCTTCACCTCCTTTTCTGAAAGAGGTGTTTGACTCACATTTTGACACAT
The DNA here is from genome assembly GCF_051107435.1 of Chaetodon auriga. Classification (NCBI taxonomy): domain Eukaryota; kingdom Metazoa; phylum Chordata; class Actinopteri; order Chaetodontiformes; family Chaetodontidae; genus Chaetodon; species Chaetodon auriga. The sequence goes on along the minus strand of NC_135084.1, from coordinate 5,991,426 downwards.
TCCTGTCAGGCAATGACTCAAATTTTCATTTTAAATACCCCATACTTGCTATTTTCTTTTCTCCCTCTGATGAATCATATCATAGTATGTTACCGCTGCAACCACCCGATTTCCCCGCAGGATCATTAAAGTTTCATCTCATCTTCAATTTCTTTCCACACTGTGCTGTTTGCACATTTAAGTCCCCTGGCCTAAACTTTTGTGTGTCATATGTGTTGACAGAATCATGTATCAGAGCCTCATGTAAAAACCCATACCCATGATCCAAATCATGCAGCACTCCTCATAACTAAAAGTTTGATTTCTCAGGGATTAGCAGCATTGTCTCCTGTCCGGACACGACAGTGCAATTATGCATCGCGTCCAGAGTCAACATAAGGAGAGATGGAAGCAGTTTAAGTTGGCGGTTCCTGACGTGCCGGCGAGGAATGTGATCCAATAACACACAGATGAACCAACACACACATTAACCTGCACATGCACCTACAAGCTTTCAATAGCCCTCAGCTAATCAGCATGGGAAGGTGCTGATTCACTGAGTGCTGTTTTTTTTTTTAAATCAATCACTTAGATGCATGTTCAAACCGGGGGATTGGGGAGTGATTAAGGATGAATTTCTTTCTCATTTGCTTTCTGTCCTCATTCGGCATAGAGCTCACAGGCAAAGCTATTCCGATGGTAATGAAAATAAATACAGGCCTTGGGAATCCATGTCCATTCCAAGAGCCATTCATCTATGAAGCAACCTCATTCTTATATAAGAGTCCCTATTTGGATTCGGTTCACATCACAGTTTATTTAACTTGATTTCCCTAAATAGGGTCCTGATTGGGTTGCATAAGGGACCTGGGTCCTTAGTGGAAAGGGGGCGGGGGTTATGGGTCAGTAGAAGAGAGAAGGAGTGATCAGGAGGAGAAAGAGAGAGTGAAAGACTAATGAGAGGGGTTTTTTATGTTTGAGTTTCAACTTTATTTATCCAAGTGGGGAGCTGGTTTGGCAGCGAGACATTACACTGACATTACATAAATACGCAAGGCAGTCCCTGATGCAAGGTGCTGAAACAAGAAATGGAAGACAAGTCAGTCCTGTCATCAACATTATTGACATCTTTATCATCATCATCCACATAAAATCATGATTGAGCTTGAATTACAGTCTTCCTCCTCTTTTGAACCCCAGCAAAAGACAAGGCAAGAGTTAGGAGCCCTCACACCGAGCTGTCTCAGCTGGAAAGTGATTGTGATTGCCAGAAGATTGTACTGTGTATTAAAAGCACACACACCCAAAAAAGTACTTGAACATACAGCAAAGTACAGCTGATGGTCAACTAAGGTCTGACATTCTGCAACTCCTTTAAAGAAAGTAACTAAACAGCAGGTTGTGTTTCTAAAATCCTAAAAAGCAGCTGTCCTTTGGCACAGCAATATTTTAAGCTAAATGCTCAGCTTGTCCACATACTCACAAAGGCAATATTAACGTGCAAATTTTTTTTGCAAGTACACTGTTGACTATGTTCGCCAGCTTAGCGTGTTAGCATGTTAATTTGCTAATTGGTGCATAAGACAAATCACGGCTGTTGTGCCAGGTCATCATGTAGATATTAAGAGTTTTCACAGGATAAGTAACAACTTTGAACCACGAGTTGCATTAAACGAAAAGCAAGCGAATCACTTAAGTCAGTAGGATTCATCTTCTGGGGAACATGAATATATACATGTATAACATATATAACAACATAACATATACATATTTTCATGGCAATATGTCAAATAGCTGTTGAGATATTTCAGTCTGGACCATTGTGGTGGGCTGACTGACCTGCTGTGCCATCCCTAGAGCCACGACTGAAGGCTCTGCAGGAAGACACAGAACTAGCCTACTGTCAGGCAAGTGTACATCTTTTTCAAATATCTTGTAACCTGTTCAGATATGAACTGAAAAAAAAAATACAGCTGCCCCTTTAATGCTTTACCACAGGTATCACTGATCGCTTGTACCAACTGTCTCCAAACTCTTCAACATGCTGAACTGACCGAATGGTCCCCGATATATTGGTGTGTGATGCAAATAAAAAAATGACAGCCAACTGTCTCTCACAGATGAAAGTCTGATTGCCAATGATTGTCAGATTAAAGGATCACTGTGTAATGTTTGAATTCTTCAGCAACAATACACAAACTTACTCAATGCAGTACTCGCAGGAGTTTTGATAACCTTTTGTGGTCTGGTATGAGTAGTAGCTTATGGTGGCTAATACGATAGATAATGCAGTGTCACTGACATTACTGACTTAGTTTGCTGACTTTATGGCTCTTCTTGTACTGCTGTTACACTATGTTCTAGCCTTCACCATTAGCCTGTAGTTGCCATGTGTGGCCACAGTGGCCGCTATTCAGCAAATTGCTTTAAGTCAGGGCCCTATGATTATGATACATTACAATAATTTAGCTGTCACATTTATTCAAAGTGCATTCAACTATGTGAATGCAATCAAAAAATACATCAGCTTCATCAAATATGCTGAACTACTTCAAGTGCTAACATTTTAATGGGCCAAGGCACAGTCTGAACACATGAGACTCACTATGGTTGTACAGTTATGTCAGACACAGCTGCTGTATTTGTGATGGTTTATAATTAAACTAAGCCAACAAGATTTTTTGGCTTCATTGTATCGTAGCTGACAAGCACACATATGTTGGCCATGTGACATATGTTGAATATCTGAATATTGTGACATATGTTTAATTTCTTTCCATCAATGCAAGACATTTGTTTTCAAATATATCCTCAGGTCCAGGGCAGTCTGTAGAAAACCAGATGTTTTCAGATGTATTTGCATTATTGTGAACATCAACAAGTGTAAAAGGTCACTTCTGATTCCATTTAAACTTTGAAAAATCTGCTCATCTAGGTCCTCTTTACCTAAACAAGACAGATGTTGCTTTCCTGTTTTTGCACAACATTTCAGTGTTACAAATTTCAGCCAGTCATAGTTTGTAAAATGTGTCAGGTTGAAAGAGTCTATGAATCTATAATGCTGACCTCCATCAGCACTCTATTAAAAGAAAACAGCTGAATGCAAGAGTTGAATTGGATTCTTGAATCTTAGAAAAGCATGTCCAGGAATTTGGCAATATCAGACTTATGGCACCTCTAATGGTTTTTAGAGCAGGATAATAACATTTCGCAAGACCGTTTCGATTTTATGGATTTTATCCGTTTAGTTATTTCATACTGTGTCTGCACCTGAGTAAAATATTATATCTTAAACAAGCTTCTCATGGCAAACACTGACAGGAAATGACAAGAAACTGGAGACTTAGCAAAGGCCTTCCCATGACTGCTTGTATCACAGAATATTTTTGCAGATATTTGGCACCAAAACCTTTGCAGTCAGAACATCCAAAATAAATTTGGAGCTGCAGCCGAGTGAAATAAAAACCCAAGAACTAGTCTGGTGATTTATTCAGAAAGATTTTTGAGAGGCAGGACAGATTTCACACAGTGCAGACACAACAACTGCTCAGTCGATAAAAAGGTGGACACACATTTCCACACAGGGCGACCGCTCGACCGCGGAAGCCCCATCGCCACGCAAAGTCCCAGACACGCACAGACAGGTGTGTGTCTGGGGGGGGAGTGTGAGAATCCCTGCTAGTGTAAAGACAATGGTGAGAGATTGCTAACACCACAGGCTTAATGTATGGTTTCCAAGGTCAAGCTTTCTCTCCCACACGTCTCGTCTGGTGACTAAGCCTCTGTGCGGGCCAGCGGTCCATCCGAAGGCCCATCCGGATGCCGACACGATTACCGCGGGGATACTGCGGGTGAATTCCTGAGTAGCCGCTGTGACATTTTAGGATTAGTCATGATGGCTGAAAGCATGAGCGTCTGTTAATTGCATTATCAATGGTACTGTCTGTTCTGGTCGCCCACTCATATTTGAGGAATTCTCTCTTCCTCTCTCCCCAACTGTCCATCTTTGTGGTTCCTCTCTATTCATCCCTCATTAGGTTGAGCGTAACCTTAGTTTAGATTTACGTCAAACAATGAGACTTTTCAGATTTCAATTTATGACCTTTGGATCATAAATTCGGACCTAAATCGACTCTCACCATGTTTGTTCTTCATATTTTTCACCCTGGGCATGTCTCTATAGGGGCAGCAGTAAATTCTGATTCAGTTTGAAGCCCTAATCCTCTGGGGATCACTGTATAGAGGTTGGAGGCGATGGACAGTGAGAACTATGTGGACTGTGATATCCCCTCTAAGCCCCGGTGATTGTGGGATAAGACAAAGGTCTGCCGAGGCGTCTTAGTGGAGTGCGAGGAAGCATGTTAAAACAAAAAAAAAAATCCTCATCTTCTCCCTTTCTCAACATCTGCAGCCACTCACAGTTTCCATGTTCTGGCTTGATGAGCCACAACACATGTTGGGTCTGAGTGAACACTTATACAAGCACACACGCACACACATACGCAACGAATCAGGGGCGACAGAGCTGGTGTGTGCGTCTGTGTTTGTGTACACTAGAGGCAGGGGAGAGACGTTCTTGGCTGAGCCACAATCAGGAATCAGACGTCTTTCTTTGCCAAGGACAAGTTTAACTCTATTCTGCTTATTTTTGGCAGCAGTGGCCAGAGTAAATCACAGCACTGCTTTATTGGCAATCGCTGAGAAGCTGCCACGGGCTGCAGCCCAGTTCCTATCCGCTCACTACGTCAACAAGACTCCTTACCGTGTCGGGGTCAGAGGTCACACTGCTATCCAAGTCCGAGGGGAGGCGCACAGAAAGAGAGGAACAGCAGTTACGCACAGGGAAACAATTTTTCAAATGTCTGACAAAAAGAAGAAGAAAGTGAGACAGCTGCCCTTTTTCTCAGTCACAGACTGAATGGGAATGTACTGTAACCCTAGACTATGAGATTCATTCACTATTGCAGGTGCAGCTAAAGGCAAAGACTGATGAAAATCTCTCTCTTTTAGTCTTGAGCTTCTGGTCAGGGATCACTGTTAAAGGAGTAGTTTGGCATTTTGGAAAATGCACCTGATGAGCAGATGGATAACACTCTCACTTGTCATTTGTAGAGAGTAAGTGGTGTTGGTGGACATTTTTTACCAGGCCAGCTGTGCCCCGTTTCCAGTCTTTAAGATAAGTAAGAAGTTGGGACAAAATGAAAACACATATTTCATCACAAAATCATCTAGAATTTTCAGATTTTTTGCAAATCTGTCTATAAGAGACTTTAACCTCTTCTTTGGTCCAGGTGCTTAGAACTCATATATATGACATCTGTGACAAGGGGGTGTGAGTATGCATTGCTATAAAATGGATCAGATATAAAGGGTCACAACCAAAAGCCTGTATGCTATGGTATGTTCAGTCTTGTGCTATAATTCTATTATGTTGGTATACTCAGTAATATAATAAATGATTCATGAAATTAGTTGTTCTCAGACTCAGAAATGTCAAAATAGATAGAAATAATGTGATGGGAATGTGAAACAAATGCATTTATCACACAAACATGGGCCCAACGCATGTTTTGGTTGCATCATACAACAATTAAGGTGGACTGAATCCTTCTTAAATGTTGATAGTGTATACAGATTTGCCGCTGTTGTGGAATATCACCAAAGCGACATCTTTGTTTCCATCCTTCACATGTACACTTGAAACGAGATGCAGCCAAATTATCCGGCACCAAAGAACAGTAGAAACTTTCCCCCTTCAACGATACTTTCCATCGTTTCAAGTGGATGCCTCCACCCACCAGATGGAAACACATCCAGTTTAGTTAATGTGGTATTTTTTAACATCCCCAAAAAACCACGTATATGTGAGTTATTCTGGAACATGTATCTGCTTCCCTAAAAGTGTCTGTAATTGGAAAGTTTTGTTGTGATAATTGCTCTTTGCTGTGTTATGTAAGGCATCGAGCAAGTTCAGGCCGGCTTCTTCACAGTTTAGAGTCTTGGCTTGTGGGGTGTTAAGGGGTAATGGGGGGTAAGAGGGATAAAACCATGTTAGTGTCTGTCCAGTGATTAGAGTATCATTACAGGAGGATTATTCAGAGGGTCATCCAGGAGGATAAAGACAGCTGTGGTGTGCATGGGGGTCCTGGGAACTGAAGGCCAAACTCACTGAGACATAGAACTAAACAGGCAATAACGTCATTTAGTGTGAGAAAAGTCTAAACCCACCACCAGCTCAGAGACAGCGTTGCATATGGGACTGACACATGTGGTGGGCAGGCAGCTGAGGCCATTTACGCTCTGAACAACCCTCAGTAGAGGAGTCAAGTGTCTGCAATGTCACCACTACGATTCATGCAAAGCGGTAACCAGACCTGCTCTCTGGGGAGCACTGGGCAACCGCTGCCTCAGTGTGTGTCACTGTGTGTTTGTATGCCTGGTATGTCTGTGTGTGTGTGTGTGTGTGTGTGTGTGTGTGTGTGTGTGTGTATGTGTGTGTGTGTGTGTTCAGCACAGACCAGAGGGGTAAAACACACAGCAGGTCAGACTTCACTACATCGTGTAACACTCAAATAGAGAAGTTACACTGAGCAGACCAGCGAGCGTGTTGTAGACATATGGGGCACTGCTGCACGTTGACTGGTCTGTTGGCAGCTTTCATTTCCACTGTTGCGCTGTTGTTCTGTGTTATAAATGTCAAATCAACTTTTCATATGTAAGAAACACTCTAAACACCTCTGAAAAGAACTTCCACATGCTTTACTGATTCTTTTTTTTGTTTGTTTTTTAGACTTAAAAGGCAAGAGGAAATACTTGATTTTTCCAATAAAATCAGTTTTTAAAAGAATCACTAATTTGACATTTTGGGATTTATGCCTTTTCTTCTTTCTTGCCAAGACTGAGATCACTGTCATTTTTGTGTCTGTGTGTTAAATATGGAGCTGGAGCAAAAAGGCCATTAGCTTAACTTTAAGACTGTAGTCAGGGAGAAACAGCGAGCCTTGCTCTGTCCAGAATTCAAAAATACATCTCCTCTAAAGCTCACCAATTAACTCTGTCTCTGACTGACGTTTTCATGTTCCCAGATCATTTCTTTTAAAACAATAATCATGTAAAGGGTCTTCAATATGCTATTGATAAATTGTTCTCAACATACCTCCATGTGCATTGCTTTAACATGTGGAGACATCCAGAGCTTAACAGGCCTTCCATGCCTAGATGGTAGCTAAGCTATGATTGGACAGTCACTGTTCAGGTCAGGGGTTTATCGAACAGCCATTTCTAAGGTTTGCAGACATAGTTTTGCAGAAATTATATGTAACAGGTGTTGATTTTGTTTTGGGCATCTCCTGCACTATACAGCCGCTAGTCACCAAACTCTGAACCCAGGCATGACAACGCTATTTGAAGCAGGTCTGTGTCCTCCATGCAGCTCCAACATCACAGAACTTCAAGTCCTGAAATCATAACGATCACACAAACACACACACACACACACATTAGATTGTAACTGTGATACACGACTAATTGAGAGGAAGGATGAATAACAGCCTTGTGTTTGACGTCACAGTGTCGGCCTTGAAAAGGGCCAAATAGGCCTCCATTCATAATCGCTAATCATAGACCTGTTGCTAAGCAAAGGCAACAAAAACACAACTGTTGCGGAACAAATTAGTCAATGTGATTCAGTGAAAATTCATGAAAGAAGACACGAAGCCCAGGATGGCAAAGGCTTGAGACACGAGTGTCGTCATGCTGCAGTGCAGAGTTTTTAATACAGGGACACACACAGTAGTCGTCTCATTAGCATACAAATCAATTATCCGTACATTTTAGCATGCATCAATATGCATGAATCACACTTGTGTCATTTTCACACACATACGCACACACAGAAACACATCTCTGTATACCATGGAGCGCCTGTACAGCTCCCTGTAGATGAAATCCCTTTATTAGTGGCCAGTAGCCGCTGGCTGGCTTTAAACCTGGCAGTGTCTGCCGGGGCCCCAGAGTGAGCGGCAAGCCATCTATAAATGTGATGATTGTTGCCCTGCGTTTTCCCCTGCGCTGTGTAAAAACCAGCCAATGACCTCCCTACCTCCCACCCTGGCACCAGTCTCAGCATCCCACTGGCCCCACAACGGCTCCCGCAGCACAGCCGTGAGCTCCAGTCGCCTGCACTTAACTGTAATCTCAGCGACATTATTGGGAATTCAATAAAAATAACAGCCGCTGAATCTTTCACCCAAATTATAGGGTTGAGTTTGGGGCAGGTTGAGGAGGGGTATGGTGTGGGGGTCTTGAGGAGTAAAAATAAGGGGTGGGAGCGGGGGGGATGGACAGGCTGAACTCTGAATTATGGCTACAAACTGACCACTAATGGACCAAACTTGCACTCCTCTATGATTTGTGGGGGGTGAAGGGTCACTCCACAATTCTCTGTCCCTGCTCTGAATCCAAGGACCTCGCAACACAACCATTCATTTTCTCCATTCTTCAGTTCCTTCCTCTATCCACTAACATGGCCGCTTTCAATCTGGTTCATGATCCCCAAAGGAGCTACAGGATGATTCATGGAGTGTGAAAACACGGATCTTTGATTCACTGCTACACAGCTGTGTGATTAATGATTTTTTCCATATGAAATTAGTGTTTGGAGCCTTCAGCCTTCTAAAATTAATCAAATTGAGTAACCTCAAAAAGGGAATATCGAATTTGTAAAGTCACACATGTTCACACCCACAGCAAGGGGCTGCAAGTGGGGTCAGGCTGATGTATGGCTTTGATTTGGACCATAGTTGGCCTCCATACCACATACGTGGCTAGTGGCCAGTATCTGATTTCAGTCTCATTTTAAAAGTTTTGGTCATCATTTCTGTCAGTAATAATAACATTCTACTCACAAAGTAATTGCTGAGACCTGGGAAAACACAGATTAGCTACAACAAAGTCCAACAACAGTGGAAGAGCTTTCTTGTGGCAATGCTACTGGAACAGGTCTGGCTCACCCACATCTGATGGAATAGATCCGCTTTTATTCTAACCAGTACTGACCATATCCTAATGTTCAATTCAATAATACACGCACATACGTAATCCCATATTATTCTGACACTTTTTGTTAAACTGCTTTGTTTCCCAGCGATGAGCCCCAACAAGCCTGTGACTAACTAAAGCAACCTCTGGCTCACCGGTGGGCCTTCATCCAGAGGTCCAGCAGTGTGGGACTCCCTGCAGGCCGACCCAGGGAGGGTGTTTAATGGCTGGGTGGAGGCTTGAATCCTTGAACTCTCCAGAAGAAAAGTTACAACAGCTCGACTGGGAGACATAACATAGATGAGATTAAACTGTAATGATCCCTGTGAGCACGCTGGGTAACTGGGGCAGCCAGTGGTCATAAGCTACAAAACTATTATGGAGCAGAAGATATTATAATGTGTTTAAAGAACTGTAGGACCTAAAGGAAAATTGACAAATTCAGGAATATACAGCAAATATAGGACTTGTACATTTGCAAATGTGCATCACTGCTGCATTACAATCCATTCGGTCCATGCAACAGTGTGGTCAGTGACGCCATCTCTCCTCTGCCTGTTTGACAAGAAGCCAAAGACTCACTACAGCCAGCTGTTTCTTATTTTTCTTTCACCCCCCCAATCCTCCACCTATCTGCTCCTTCAGTCTCCCTTCCATCAGCACTCTCTCCATCCAAACAGCCTGCCCGCCTCCCCTCCACATGGGAGCCGTAGAGCCTACCTGAAGACCAGATCTTTCTTGCTCTCAGACACACTCACACACACACACACACACACACACACATGCACACACAGGAAGGGTGGAGGAATGAGATCACATATGATTGGTCTTTACCAGTGCTGGAGCTTGGAGGTGATTTGATTGGCTCGTGCCCTGCACACACAATACCCCTCCTCCAAAAATGTGCATTTCTTCCCATACAATGTATTCTCTATTTGCTGTTTAAGAGATGGATTTAGGAATTTCTCAGTGTGTTTTCTTGTGTTCACAATCTCATATGGAGGTTTTCTTTTCAGACCACCAAGTTCACAGACTGGTAACTCACTCTCTGAGGTGTCAGCAGTTTGCCCGTACAGTGACAGTGCTGTGAGGGTCCACACACACAAACTCACAAAACTGTCAATTAGGTCCCGACATGAAAAACAGCACTTACTGGTGTTTTCCTGTAGTTTACTGAGTAAACAGCGCAGGTAAATGAGCATCAGACAGCAGCAGTAAAAGGCACACAAATAACTGACAGTGCCTCTCTCTCACTTTCCCTCCATCTCTCTGAATGTCACTCACTACTCACCCACTGGGCCCTTGCTAGTATCTCTTTATATCTAAACGTTTTTTCTTTTTTTCACAGAGGAGATGATGGAATGATTCCTGAAATTCAAGCCTGTCAAAATAAGTCAAAGTCAAAGTTTATGGAAATGTGTGTCCTGTATTCCTTTTTTGATGACTGATATTTGGACCGCTCGAAATATCTCCGACTGACTCAACACATATTTATTTAAAACAGGCTCCTCCGTCCGCCAAATATCGCACGCGTTTTGCTCCACTTTAACTTCATTCATGCATGCTCTCGCTCTGTCACACACATATAAACATAACCACAAAAAGCATCTTTGTTCTTGCCCTATCTGCAGAGGGGCAAAGATAAACAAGCATTCTTTTTGGGGAGATGAAAGAGAGCTGGAGTGATTGTGAAGGAGGGGGAGTAGGTGAGGGGGAGGTGATGATAAGATCTGACCCTAATTATGTTGGTGAGATAGAGCCCCACATTGGGGGAGGGGGGGGGGGTTTTCTCCCACAGATACCACAAAAAAATGCTTTTAAATAGTAGGGTGTTGCAGTTACTAATCAGAATTTGAGTATCACTGAAAATCAAACCATGCGGACACCTTAAAGCAATCTGATCCTTTATTGGCCTTTTAAGCAAATAGCTGGGTTCATCTGGGGCCACATATTTGTTAAAGGAATAGTTTAATATTTTGGGTATTGTGCAAATTTGTCTTCTTGCCAAGAATGAGATGAGAACGTAGACACCACTTGCACATTTGCACATGAAATACAGAGCTGGAGCCAGCACTGATAAGCTAAGCATAAGGACTGGAAACAGGAGGAAACAGCTGGTCTGGCTCTGCCCAGAGGTTGCAAACTGAAATCTAGAAAATACAGACTGTGTTGTGCTGGCAGCTAACATGTTAACACAGCATTGACAGGCTAACAGTTTCTCTCTGCTTTCAGCCCTTATGCTAAACTAAGCTAAGCTAACCATCTCCTGGATCAAACTTTCAAAGTATTCCTTTAATAATCAGAATCATACCCCAGTCAGACTGAAATTTCACATTATAGGAATGATCAGTGTTACATGCAAAGTGTAACATTTAGCATTATGATACCTTGACTTTTCTGTCTCCTACGACACTAAGTTTTTATTGAATGATGTCACATTTATAGATGAGCCTTTTCAGGTTTGTACAAATCTTCCAAACAAAATAACATTTTGGCACAAACCTTTATTTCCCTTGGAAGGTTCAACGTGAGATTACGTATTTTCAGATATTAAAAAGTTTAAACCAACAGGTCTGGTCAAAGCCTGTTCGTTCAGCATCGCCTACAACACAGCTGGTCAGCAGCAACTCTCTTGGTAGAAACTTGGCAAGATTCAAGAATCAAAGTGCTGATAGATGAAAAGCTCAAACTACGTTGTATAAACAATCGATTTAATAGCTGAACAAAGCTAGAACAAGATTATTCATCTGTGCGTGTCAGAAAGTTTTTATTCAGAGTGACAAATGTTGGTGAGTGAAAACGGGCATCTCATTTTAAAACAAGCCATCAAGTCTACAGTTACAAATGTTAAAAAGTCATTAATAAAAAGTTTGAGTGGATTTCCTGCAGATAATCTGCAGCCCATCGACAGAAGGTAGGGGGCTGGACTTACCATGAAGTGGACTTTCTGATGAACAAACAGTCTAGCTAAAAAGACAAATCAAGTGTTGTGCTGGAGAGCGATAAACAGCACCCAAATGGATCTTTTGCAACATTGGTAAACACTGGTTTCAATGTCAAGAGTGTTCAAGAATACTCCAATGTTTGGATATAAAGGTCTTCCTATGCCCACTGAAAAGTAGCACAAGCTCTTGTTTCGTGTCAAATAAAATATGTTAGAAATAATGTCATTGTCCTACTCCTTACAAACTGCACTGCACAAAGATTTTTAGATCTTCTAAGTGGAGATTCCTGCATTACCAATATCACTTTACTTCACTGACCTTAAACAACGGTTTATATTGTTAAATACAATACATCAGCTCAGTGTTCATCAGTATCACTGATGTCTTAATGTGTAACACTTGGTTCTGCACAGGAAAAAATGTGGTACGGTTGCTATTACTATGCCACAACCCAAGGCCTCATAAATCACACAAGGGCCAATCCCTTACTGTAAAACACTCCTGGGCACACTGTAAAAAGGAGTTATGAACAGGGGAATGAGGGAGGGGTGGTTTGTGTGTGTGTGTGTGTGTGTGTGTGTGTGTGTGTGTGTGTGTGTGTTTGACATAGCCTACTCACAGGGAAAAATTCCAATGTCCAATTGAGGACAAAAGCCATGTACCCAGTTGGAAAACAGCTGAATTTTGGGTCAGCTGTTACAGTCAGGGTAAGGTTAGGTTAAATGCTAGAGTTTGGCAAGTAGTGGTTATGGTTAGAGTATGTCTCCAGGAAATGAATGTAAGTCTATGTAATGTCCTCGAAAGTACCTAAAGTCAACATGAAAGTGTGTGTGTGTGTGTGTGTGTGTTAAGCAAGGGCGCTGAATGGAAGAGAGCGCATGCTGATAAGACTGAAATGTCTCAGCAGTGTGTTTACTTTAAGAGTCAGTGGTGCTGGTTGTTGTCCAGACCAGCTGAGAGATGTCTGCAAAATGAGGGATCAGGGAGGAAGTGTGTGTGTGCATGGGTGTGTGAGTGTGTGTCTGTATCCATTTTCATTCCCTAAGTATTGTACAAAAGGTCAATGGGCTAAAGAGGCGAGTAGCTTGCATCATATACAATAAAAGTAGGAATGCTCTAAATCTGGCTGACTCTTTCTCTATGTCTGTTTCTCGCCATGTAGGTTTCTTGTTCTTTCCATCAGTTTCTCTCTCTCTCTCTCTCTCTCTCTCTCTCTCTCTCTCTCTCTCTCTCTCTCTCTCTCTCTTTCTTTCTCTCTCTCCATAGGGATTTAATGTGGATCAGTGTGCCCTGCTGCAGCCAATCACAGCTGTCCTGAAGCCTTTTGTGCCAAGCGCGAGTGTGTTTTTTGAGTTATGTGTACTCAGTGGACCACAAAATCTGACCACATGCATGCACGCAAGCACACATTCACAAACACATGTACACACACACACACACAGAGAGAGAGAGAGAGAGAGAGAGACACACACACACACACACACACACACACACACACACACACACACACAGCATATAAACTTGACAAATTCTCCTGGTGTGCATCAATGTTTTAGGGCTCAGTTATTGGAGAACCACCATTTCTTCTTTTTGAACTTGGTTATTTCACTTTTTGTGCACTTGATTATTGTACATTCTGCATATTGAGAGTTAAGAGTTGGAAAGTGGGAGTGCACACAGCCTGCACAGCTAAAGCAGAATATTAGCAGAGCAGCAGCAGCAGCTTCAGGCGCCCGTCTGTGTCTACACAGGATGTGATCAGGCACAAAATTAATTGTACATCATTGGTAAGAACATACAATCACTGTATTTGCAGGAATAAAACTGAAGACAGGAGACTTGAGTTGTAAAAGTACACTTCAGGACAAAGTTATGTGCATTTAGCGTGAGTAAGACACAAGACGTTACGCAGGCCGTATTGACCGCTGTGTTGTTTAAAATAGTGAATCTGTTCTGTGAGACACGTGAGACTGAAAAATGTGGCTGAAAACCTCCTGTATCGACAAGCTGTCAGAGGCACAAATCAGAGCTGGAGTGAACTCAAAACACTTGTCAACAAAACTGGGCATCATAGTTTCTGGATTCATCCAAAATTGACTCAGGATTCAAAATAAACTGATTCCAATTAAGCAATTGGCTGTTTTTGTTGAAATGCACAGCAAGAGTTAAAGTTAACCTCCCACCTTGTGTTTCTATGTGCATACACATTCATGTTTTATACTGATGATTCAGCCAGAAGAGTTTCATGCCCATCCAAACCACGGAAATGCCCCAACAGTCAAAATAAATGGGACTTTAAACTTTAGAAACATCTGCAGCTGATGTGTCTCTTCCCACTAAGCAGTTCTGCAGGGAACACCTTCACCTGCCGTCATCCAAACTCTGATCAGACGGTGCACTGATTCACTTGCTAAGAGAAACACAAATTATCTTAATTTTAAACACGCTGCTATCAGGAAATGAGGAAAACAAAAAGCCATTTTGCACATTGCTTTATGTATTATCATATTTAGTGACAGCTGTACAGGACATCCCCCTTGTGTTCAGTGAGCAAACCTCAAAACCTCTGAGGAAGGGTAGGGATGAATTATATTGTTTACCCAGAATTGTGTGGGGAAAAAAAAAATAATTTAAATTCAAAATGTCATGGCACGCCTGCCTGCGGCCTACAGTGAATGAACTGAAACATGCTCACTGACACAACCTGGTTTTCCTTTACATTCAGAACAAACAAAACTAAACCCCCAATTCATTTTGGGTTCCAACCAATAGTTTAAGAAAGTAGGATCTAATGTTGTGGTATTTTTCTGCTCCTATAGTTCCCGTCTCTTTACACGCTCTGCTGCTTTTCATACTCTCAGATGGTGATTGCTGTCTGTTTTTCAACAGCCCGGCAATAGTCCTCTGGTGGATGGGGGTCCATGATACTTTACAGATGTTTATTCCTGTGTGTGTTTGTGTGTGGGAGCGTGAGCACGCCAGTACAGTTTCCACTGATCTGTTCTTGGATTTACGAATGGGCCTATCAGATTGAGAGTGCTCCTGAAATGTTGCTGCAGGTTTCACCTCACCACAACTGCAGACCTGAGGTATGTGCATGCATATGTTTGTATGTACAGATGTGTAGAGGCAGCATTCCCATTCTGTCACTCAAAAGCAGGACCCAACAAGCCTCCATTTATTAACCAAAGCTATCCTTTGGAAGTCCCGCATAATCCTCCATAAGTCGCCTATAGCCCCTTTATAATCACTCCAAAAAGTTTACCTCATGCTTTGCCTCATCAAGGATCTGTGTTTCCAACCGCCATCGACAAAAGATGGAGAACATCACCTACTCAATAAGCAGAGACAGGCCGATTCAATGATGGGCAGACTTAGAAGCAACAAGCACTCCTCATTTTGGTCACTGTGTTACAAAAGATGAGAATTTCCATTATCATGAGGATATTTTGTGCCTGTTTGTGTGTTTTCGTGTGTGTGGTAGTGTGCTTTTGTCCTGAAGCTGAACAGCTAAAAGATTCTAAAAATAAATCTTACTGTATTGGCTCTTTAAAAAAAACTCAGTGCTTCACAAAAAGGTAGAAACCAACAAAATATCTACAAGAGAGGTTCAGCGAATAAAAGAGTAGCCTCCTAACACCAGGTCTACAAGATTAGGTTTTGGTTTCAGTTATGGTGATTCCCAGCAGGACCTGTCAGGAGCATACGCTGTAGATAGCCTGAAAAGACAAAGTGACCAAGGATGAATCCATGGGGTACTCCACGAGCAAACAGTGTTTGTGCTGAAGACCTGAAAGACAGAGTGGCTGACCATGGCAAAGGCAGCACTTAGATAAAGCAAAACAAGATTTTACAAAATAACTTACTCAAAGTAAATCGTCCAGTGCTCTCTTGGTGCTGTACAGCACTCTGAGGCAAGAATTACTCCTCATATACTTTGAAGCTGGTTTGCATCTGTGTTCTCTGGATCTTTTCACAGGAATAGTAATTTGGACGTTGGTCTGTAAGAGAGTCAAGGGAGGGTTTCCCAAGGAGGTGTTCAACTGCAGCTGTCTTCCAGTGAACTGCTACAGTTCCAGTAATTGTTACCTGTACATGTGGTGAAATGAACTCAAAGCCTTTGGTTTGAGTATCAAATGCACAAACAGAGATGTTATGACAAGAGAAGGATACATCTTCAGGTGAGCAATTGTCAGGGAGTCCAGCTGTTTTATGGCCACCAGAGCCCTCTCTTGTTGCTATCTGGGAGCCACTTTTGCGGATTGACTTTAAAATTTTGATTTTGTTGATTGATTGATTGATTGATTGATTGATTGTATATACAAAATTATTGTGAACCCTGATCATATCTGTTACTCTTTTCTCCAAATTGTGAGGTAGTAATACATAGATTATGTGCGCGATGCAGTTTTTGGATGGCTTTCACAGTAACAAAGTTTGGTGTGTGTGTGTGTGTGTGTGTGTGTGTGTGTGTGTGTGACAGGAAAGAGAGCATTACCTTTGTCCTTGGCAATGCTTCAGCTAGGTCTGTGTCTCTACTCTAGGATTTAGGTGTCTCTCAGCACCTTCACCCCACCTCCAACCTCTGACTCATGAACACACACATACTCATGTACACACATGCAAACACACATTAAAAATCAGTATATGTGTGCTGGTTAAAGTCCAGGCCTGTTACAACTGTTGCAATAAGTACAAACACAGTAGTGCAGGGAGGTAAAATACTCCTTTTGCTTTTGGGTCCTTTTGTGTGTACATACATGCACAAGCACACATAGATGCACAAATATGTAGATGCTGACCTCAGTGTAAATGACAGCAATAAAGGGTCAATGTGTATCTGCATGCACTCAAACACAGACACATGTAGCTTCACAGTCCTCCAGGTACTGACAAATGCATGCGTGAAAATGCATATGCACATACGCACAAGGCTCCCACCAACACAACACCCTACTGCCACTCATGTAGGTCTGGAATAAAGCTTTTTAGGCTGAAGGCCAGCCAACAAACAAGACTGGTTCAAGTTAAATTGTCAGAACACATATTTGGCAGGTCTTGAAGCAGCCCTGCTGGGAGAAGGTCAGCCCCCGCTGTTATGGAATAGTGCAAAAGAGTCTGGAGCAAGTCCCCTCTGTGTGAGCTGTGCTCACAGTTCTGTCGCTGTTACTCTACCTGAATGTTTGTGAAAGTTTTATCTGCTTTATTTCTGTTTACTTTCACCTTGTTTTTTTTATGCCTAGCATAAAGACTGGAAACAGAGAGAAACAGCTAACGTAACTCTGCCTGAATAAGGTAATAAAATCTGCCTACCAGCACCTCTATAGCTCACTAACATGTTATATATCATTTGTTTAAAAACTCATGCATAAAAACCACAATTTGTGGTTTTCATCCGGAGTTATGTACCATTTCATATGATTTCTTGGCAAACAGCTGGCCACAGTGACTTCCTGCAGTCTCTTCTGGTTGCTTGGCACTTCACAGTTACAGCAGGACTCTGGGATGTCACTGTGCCCCACCAAGAAATAGTTTGGCACATAAAACCACAAATTGTTGTTTTCATAGTAGGGTTTTTGTGCGGGTTAAGCAAACAAAACACAAAGTATTAATTAGCGAGTTTTGGAGGTGCTGGTTACTGCATTTTGTTTCCTTTGGACTGAGTCAGATTCCTTTGGACTATTTCTCCCTGTTTCCAGTCTTTATGTTAAGCTAAGCTAACCAGCTGTTGGATCTAGCTTCCTATTAAAAGCACAGATAAGACAGTGGTATTCATCTTCTCATCAAACCTCTCAGCAAGGAAGCACATAATCGTATTTGTTGAGCCACTCCTTTGATGTCTTGTAATGTTTGAGAACTGGAATGGGGTTTCAGCTGTTCATCTCCTTGTATGCGCGAGACTTTAATTGAAGACCTATGGGCTCCTTATGAGGCGTGTTGCATTTCAAACACTCAGCAGTCATAAACCGCGTTGTTTTCCAGGACCCCACTCTGACAGTCTCAAAGAGCGGTTGTAACACAGGAGTCCAACTAGTGCACCTGATTTGTGTCAGAGGAAGATGGTTACTGGAATAGCACTTGGTTTAAGTCATGTGCATTACTGTCTTTAGTTTAAGAGGCCGCAGGGATGTTCTGACGCACGCTGGCGCTTCAACAGAGAGCGGCAATGAGAAACAGACTGTGTTTGGTTGGGGGTGGAGTGGAGGTAAAGATGGAGGGAGGGTATTATAGAAAGAGTGTGTGAGAGAATTTGATTTCTGACACGTCTTTATGGTTGCAATTTAATACCATGTACAACTGATAAAAATATCTTACGCAAAAACCAGGCACCGGTAAAGGCAGATAAAGATTAAGCTGTCTCACTTTTGGAAATGGCAAGAAATTAAGAAAAGGGAAAACAGTCAACCGAGTAGCAGAGCAAAAGGCTGTTAAATCAAGGCAACTCCACCATAACTCATTTTGTTGGCTTGGTGATCAGTTTGGCAGTACAAGTTTGGAAGATCCCAGAGAACCCTGAGATCCAATTAATTTCCAATGGGTGGATCTGCATCCAAGGGGGACACATTAATGTCCCAGTGTCCCATACAGGCTTGACTTCTGCTGTCCAATGCATGTGAGTGTGAAAAGAGCATCTGGAAAAATGAGAGGTGATCCAGGAGAAGGAAAGCAGGGACAGAGGGGGAAAGAAGTAATGTAAGAAGGAGACTGGTGCCTTATTTATCTTTTCCGTCAGAGGCACAGCTCAGAGACTCTCCTTAGAGGCACCAGTGACGTCTTGTTGCAGCCTGATTGTGTTGAAAGCTGCGTCTTAGTACTGCTTTTGATTCAAGAGATGTTAATACTTTATTTGATCATGTGAAGAAGTGGGTTGGGATATCTGGTATAGCTCTTGAATAGTTTTCTTCCTATTGATCTAATCTCCAGTTTTTTAATCCATTGTTGAGGAAGCATCTGTACCTCTCTGACCTCTGGAGTACCTCAGGTGTCATCCTTGGACCTGTCTTAATCTCCATTTACTTGCTTTTTTGGGGGGGCAGTTAAAGGTCAGTTTGGTTACGTCTCTTACAACAGCTATGTCAGTGATGTCCACCTGAAGGTATTTATAAACTTTCAAATTTTGCTTTTGTCTTAAAGGAAAAGTTTTTTGGGGAAATAAACTAATGGCACCTCAACTCACATTTGTAGTAGTTGTTGGCTTCATGTTTACTCTTTTTTTTTTTTTTCACCCTTTGAAAAGATTATTTCCTGGATGACATTCTTGTCTTTGCCCCAAATCAGGCCCTTGAAAATTAGAAAAAAAATCTTTTAAACTTGCATAACCACTATTTCTTATAGGTTGTTCATAATATGTGTAGCCTTTGCAGCTTTGAATGTCATATGCACATCATTTTTTTTACAACCAACAATAATTTGGATGAAAAATGGGCTTGCTGTGTCTCACACTGGATCAAAACAATCTAATTTTAGTTTGAATAAATAACCCAACAGCAATATAAGAAAAATCAAACTGCTGTTGTACCACTGGGTCGGAACAGCCCATTACTGAACGGAGTAACTACTGTGCAGTGTTAGATTGAGGCAAAGTGATTTTTAGTGTGAACCTTTCTTTAACCATAACCATCAGTCTGCCATAGATGTGTTAACCAGACAAAAAGTGTCAGATTGATTCATTAAAATGTGGCTGAAAAATTGAGGAAGAGAAAAGCAGTCAAAGGGAGAGGAGAGGAATGATGACATAAGTGGGAGAGCACAGCTACGGTAACAGACCAGGGTCAAATCATTTTGAACTTTTACTTTAACCTGCTTGGAGTGCCAGCAGGTTAGGTGGGGCTTACACCATTAAAACAGCTCAAATAGTGTCAAGTCAACTTGCCAGCCACAGAAAAGTTCAACAAACTGACTTTCAAATACTTTCAAATGATTGTCTAATAGTTCTGGCACTCATTGTATTGTTCTATGTGGCAAATCCCACCCATCTGGCACCGAAGCAGAGCCAACACAAATCATAAAAATTATCGTCAAAAATTATTTGGCTTAGTCTTTTTGGCCCCTGGTGGGAAGCGAGGGAAGGAGAGATGGAAAAATAGAAGAGTTATGCTCTCTTTCATGAGTCTCTAGCTCCCCCAGTGGGGCAGCTGAGGAGTCTCTCAGGCATTCTGCATCCGTTTGTCATGTTCTTATCTGTCATCCATTAAAACATAATGGAGAGCAGATGCCCTGGAGATGGATAGCTAACCATAACACCCACCCACACACATACACACAGTGAGACACACAGACATCTGCAGCATCCATAGAACTAGGTCTAATTACATAACACTTGCCTCTCGCTGTGGAACACTGACACTCATGCCAGGCTTTCCTAAATCAAGAGAATCTGGGGTGAAGTGACACCCACACACAGAAATACCCAAAACGACAACTTAAATGTACACTAAAGCACACTTAAACAGAAGGACATTCGTATAAACACACATTATGTACAAATATACGAAAGTGATTGAATGATTGCAAGTAGAAAAAGACACGCACACAAACTCCATCAGTCACACATTCAGATGCGGTGATGTAGCGATGGGGAAATGGAATAACAATTAGCGTAACGCCTTGGGAGAGCAACGCCTATAAACTGCTGAGGACGTGCAGCCAAGAATAGATCGTCAGAGAAAGGAAGGGAAGAGAGGAAGAGAGAGAAAGAGGGGAAAATGTGCAGTGTCACTGGGACCAAACCACCACCGAGCCTGCTCACCTGCCAAGAAAAACAGCCATCACCAACAACACAGGAGGAGAAAGAGGAAGAGAAAGAGAGAAACAGACAGAGAGCAATGGAAAGAGAGGTGGGGGGAAAGGCAGTTGGAGAGAAACAGAAGCAAAGGGACATAGAGAGAGGTACAAAGGGAGAGCACACAGAAACCAGGGTGAAATGGACAGTTTGCAGTCAGTGTGGAGGTCAAGGCTAGACGGATGGCATAATTGGACGGCCCCCTGAAGGTGATGATGATGATGATGATGCTGGGTGCTGATTGGAGGTGAAGGGTTGATGCCGTGGAGACGGAGCCAAAGCGGCTGTCCGTTTACGTGGAAACTAACATTATTATGAGTACAGTTTGTCCTCTGATGTCATCCTGCTGCTTCTCATGGCCAGGCTTTCAGCCATACCGCCAGTCTGCTAGTAATACACACACATGTTGACTTCGGTCACTTTTGGGGACATTACATAGACTTACATTCATCTCCTGGGGACTTAACCTAACCCAAACCATAACCAGCACTTGCCTAACTCTAACATTTACCCTACGCTTAACCAAACCCTAACCTTAACCACTGAACCAAAGATCAGCTGTTTTCCAATTGCGGACACAGCTTTTGTCTCCAACTGGACATGCCGTCCCCAATTAACCGGTCTTTAGTCTGAAATTTGGCCCCGAAAGTAGTTGATGTCAGACAAACACACACACACACACAAAGTAACACTGAAACACACACAACCCAGAGACATGAAGGAGTAAAAAGAAGCACAGAAATGCAAATAATCACATTTTAACACTCAGCAGCTAACAAAAATGCAAATACACACTTTAACAAAACAGCAACTACAACCTTATGAATACAACACTACTGTGTCCTTCCCTACTTCGACCACTTACTATTTTACCATGACTCAATGTGATAATGATGATGATGATGGTGATGATGATACAAGAAGAAGGCTCCATTTATGGATATGCTGTGGCTAAGCTGCTGAAGAGAGTTGAGAACTTTTCCCCTCCTTCTAAATGGAGACTTTGGGGTCTTAGCAGAGGGTAAGTCAGCCGGCTGTCTCACTCCAGGCTCGGCTCGCAATGACTGATTCTATCTCCTTCTGGGTTTGGCTAACGCTGACGGATCCTGTCACCATTGGCAAAGTGGGTCTCCACATGCAGTCACTAGTCTCCACCCTGCAGCCTCCTAACACACATACACACGGGGAGCAGGCTAGATACACAGTCTTCTGGCTTTTGGCGTAGTATGAAAACTTACAGTCTAATGCAGAGGCTGAGCACAAATACTGAAGCCTGTACATGGGCATTCTCTATGGGTCACTCACCGCATCCACTGCTATTCATATCTAGTATCTCTGTGGGCCCTCTACACTCCTCTTTTTGCCCCAGGCCTGTGTCTCTGATCTAATGTAACATATTGTTCTAGTATGTTCAATTAATCCGCTAAATAGGAGGAAATAGGCATACAAATCATTTGACTAATATTGTAGCTCATACAGAAGCTTTTGGGGATTGTTTCATGCAAAACAACTACAGACAGGTTGCAGCAATATGTGCTCAAATACCACATGGACTGAAACATTACTAGTTATTATGTCAGCAGTCGAGCACAAAATGTACTGAGGGATTCTCTCTGAGACATGTGCGTGCGTAAGAACAACCTTACCACAATATGTGATACGACAAGAAACGCAACATGCTCAGTATAAAAGCAGATTGATGAGGGTGTGGCTAATGACTTTACAAGATCATGACCTAATCGCTTTCATATTTCACAGGTGCAGGCTGTTGGTGTTTTCCAGTATTCATTTATCAGTTCTGAATGTTCTTTGAGCCTGTCCTCACAAAAAACATGTCCGAATAGGTTGTCTTTGCAAGTAGGTTATCACAACCCTTAGCACTTTTATTGTGAAGCAGCAACTTCTACAGGTTGTAGTAATTATGATGGTATCAAAGGAGGAGGACAGGTTACCCAGTATAAATAGCAAGAGAGTCTGCGTTTGGAGGAAGGAAGGGTTGGTGGGTGGCTCAGACAAACACAGGACTTTCACACAGGAGACTTCTGATGTACTTAAGTACTCGTGTACATGATGTACTTATGTTACATTGCGTCGCTAACAGTAGCATACTTATTTTAATCCATGATCTATTCTAAACCTAACCAAGTACTTTTTGCCTTAATGTAACCAAGTAGTCTTGCTGTGCAAATGTAAGCAAAGTGCGAGTGTTTCACTATGTTAACGATGACAGTCATATATGGCATTTTGGAAGCTAATTTAGCCTGGCTCATAACAGTGACATAGTTGGTAACAATAACATGACTTCACAGATGCTGGTTGAAAGACAACATCAGACATGAGCAAGAGCTTAATTTCTCTTTTGTGGCTGCGTGATGGCCACAGCTGCTGCCACACAACTCATTTAAATGTTGATAATCCTCCTGCACTCAATGGTTCATTTACTAATTTAGTTTGACCATTTGACCTGATCTACATTACATTCCCATTTCTCATACAGGCTGCAAATACAACACGTGGGTATGCCATTAACTATAAACAGCAGGGCTACGACTAAATACAGACGCTTCCCACAGACACACACACGCACACACACACATTGGAGTCTTGTGGTGGTCTGCAAGCTCAACTAGAACACAGGTAGCGACACAGTAACTCTTTCAAAGGGGCATGAATGTGCTTCTAGCAGAGACACAGAAAGCCTGACAGTCTTTGGTCAGGGCTGGTTAGCTCAGCTAAACATGTACAGCCATGTGCATCATACAGTTGTTTGTCCTCCAACCAACCTTCTCTTTTCACTTCCATTTTTTTTTTAAATATGGTAGAAGGGGGGGTCCTACAAGATTTGAGAATGTACTTAATCTGTAATGGCTACTTCAAGAGGTGTGAGGGGTGCAGACTTTGGCTGATTTGTTGAGAATCAGGTCAACCCAGCAGCAATTAGGCCAGGTTTGGGGCAGTACTGGCACCCAAAATTGGACCACTGTTGGACAGATTCTGATATGCCGACATGCCATTCATCACGAGTATGCTAAGTATGCTAAAAAGCTAGCTTGTAAGTTCATATTAGTCATCAGCATAGCATAGACAACTGGACCGAGTGATTTATCTGGGACATGTGGATGCCTGTGATTTATTTTTCCTACAGCTTAACATGTCCAACAAGGCAGTTTCCCAAAAACTGCTCCATTAAAGCAGAAAGGAAATCCCACTTGCTGATGAACACCAGCCACATTATACAGCTACTGAACTCTGCTGTAGGTGAGGCCAAACAAGACCCGACCTGCTCCACGCATGGATTTTTACACATGACTGGATTTGTTGGGGTTTAATTAGACAGCTTGATCTGCAAACAATCAGAGCAGGTTTATTTTGGCTAATGTGACACAACTGGCTGTGAGTCACGTCATGACAGACGAGGTGAGCTGGGATCTTAAGATAATTATACGTATAGATTGTGTGATTTGAAGTTTCCTTTGTTTTGTCAAGTGGTTAATGTTGTCATAGCTATCCTAAACAAGGACCAGTAAATGACCATACTTCAAAGAGTTGAGGTGTATTGTACATTAGATTAATTACTGAAAGGTAGGATTGAACAGAGCAGTGCAATAAGACTCCACTCTTATTTACAGCAGTAGCCTGAAGGCAGCAGTTGAATAGGGAGGATCAAACACTCACACCTGACGGCTGCACTGCAGAACCACAGCGACATACAGTATCTGGGGATTCAAACTAGCACTCAGCAGATTGACAGGTTAGTCCCATGTTAAGGAATGTCAGCCTATAAATGGAGGTCATAGGTGTAATCCCCACCACACCCCGAGGCACCACAAGATGAAAGAACAAGTAAAGGTCAGAAATATTTCAATAACAGAAAATAAGGTAGGAGAAACAATAAATCTGGTTTATGACTAACCAGCCTTATTTGTATCACCTCATCTCAACTCTTCATACTTTGTTTATACTGCTAATATGGTGACCAAAGTGCTCTGACAGATGTGAGTGTTCTCTGGGGCCTGATTGTGTGGATACGTCCTGTGGGAGACCCAGATAATATGAGTTCTCTCATAAATTTGCAGCTTTCCAGAAGACTGAATGTTCTTTGGGCAGCAATGATTGAGTGCCACTCCAAAGGTCATTATTTTCTGGGTGAGTGGCTTCGTCTTAGGGGAGACAGCGAGTAACTCGTGCCTCCAGGGCCAGAGCTGTAAATCTGTGTGTTTGGATACAATATGTGTGTATGTCTGCGTGTCAGTGCGTTGCCTCAAGGCTCACTTGATGCTGCTGTGGAGCTTGCTCTTGCTTGCCCATCAATCAGTTCTCACTTAAACCTGTAGAGTCGAACACACAGAGAATGGGGCTACAGTCAAATGAATGAAAATATCAGTGGTTGGTGGATTCTGAAGTTAACGTCTGAATTCTGCAGCCACTTACTGGAACATATTGTTTTCAACTAGAAGACACAAGGTGGAAGGTTGGATTGCGCAAACCTGTGATACATGAGCCAATTACATAGCAGCAGGTGTTGGATGTATATCCACAAATCTAAATAAATAGACTCCAGACCCTGCTTTCAAACAATATGGCACCTTAATTAGAGATGTGAGGCACAAAATAGCTATGAAGACTTTTACTGTTTGATTAAATTGTATTATATTATATTATATGTTTTTCTTTAAATATAATTTTAACTTTAAATTCAAATTCAATTAAAGGATTTAGTGGACTTGGTGGACTCCCCTGGCTTGCACAAAGTTTGCACCACAATGTTTTTGTGTGACTGCTGTTTATTTCTAAAAGCAGCTATTCTATATGGAATGAGGCACAAACAACATTCAAGCTAGAAGCAAGTAGGTTTTTATCTGGTTGTTTGTTTGTTTGTTTGTTTTGTCAATTTTTGCATCTATAATGTGAACAAATGACCTGGCAATAACATAATAATATAATAATAAGTTATTTAGTAAGAAAATAACCGGGTGTGTCCTCCACCATGCTTCGGTGCCTGCTGCTCGAGGAGGGCCTTTCTGTGTGGAGTTTGCATGTTCTCCCCGTGTTCACCTGGGGTATCCTCCGTAAAAATATACCCCCACTAAAAACATGCAAGAAGATCACCACCTGACCAATGGTGACACAGAAGAATGGGTCCCCGGGCGCCGGTCTGGCTGCCCACCGCTCCTGGTCTGCCGCGGAGGAGGGACGACCAGGATGGGTCAAAGGCGGAAGTCAAATTTCACCTCCGTGTGCCGTGTGCATGTGTGTGTGACAATAAAGGGGAATGTCTCCCCCGGATTCTTCTTCTAGAAATGCTCTGATGATCTCTGGTTAGAGTCTTAATAAGACTGACTACCATTGTTGAGCTGACAGTTCGTATTGAAACATAAATTAAGTAACCTAGCTGCAGATGTGGTCTTTTTTTGTGTCTATTCCTGTGCAAAGGAGTGTAATCATTCAACCATATGGTAGGTAAATCACATTTATTCCCCACACTGAGTGGAAACAACTGATGTAAGGAGTTTCAGAGGAGAGATTTTGCTGTCTCTCTATTAGCAATCCACTAGAATCAAAATGACACAGTTGAAGCGGTGCTGATAATCATTTCAGCAATATCTTTATTAACACTGATCCAGATGTTTTAATATTCTGTTCTTGCTGTGTCTTGCTGTTGGCTATCTAACTAAAATAGTGTATTTTAACACCTAATTTAACATATTTAAGACCTTCACTTGCACAAACTCCAGCGAAGCTTGAGCAATGCTGTGTACTCTCACCTCTGGTTTACACACTCGTTACAGTACGTGTGCGTATCTGTCACATCATCTCCTCATAACTGACTTTACTGGTTACCAACTGATGTTCTGAGACATGAACGGGCCTGCGGTCGGTGCAATGAGGATGACTCACTTAGCCATAATAACACCCTGAGCTGTGATTTGCCTAAATCAATCAAAGCTCAACAACAATAGTCTGTCTTCCTTGACATTATAAAACTGAGATTTGACATGAACTGAGTCATGTTTGTTGTATAACCTGCCTGCATGAAGGCTGATGACATGCATGTCAATGACAGGAACAGAATATAATGGACTTTATGTGTTGTCTCGTGCCAGTAAGGGTAGTATGTATGTACTGTAATGCATACAATACAATACAAGAAAACCAAACAGATCGTCACTCAATATCTAAAAAGAATAAATAAATAAATAAAACAGAGTTTATGGTTTATTATATCAAGGAAGGAGTTGTGTTCGTCACGATTGTATCTTGCAGGATACACCATCATTCTACTAGTTTTCAACAAATAAAATCCTGACAGAAAGTTGGTCAGCCATATTGGATATTGTTTATTTATAGCTGTGTGACAGCAATGTAATCCAAGGAAATGTCAGCGAAGTCTGTGGTCTTGTATTCCAGCCCCCCGTCTGCTTCTCACTGATGCTATCACATCATTATTTCTCCAAATAGCAGGAAGAGCCTAAATCATTGTGACGTAGACAGAAAGCAAGGACACACTCTGAATAGCTCGATGAAAACCGGCAACAACAACATCTCTCTGTGAATGTGCGAAGGCGGCGGCAGCCTCGGGATCGACGGAAAGCATTGTGACAAAAGCTGTGTTCTTGTTGTTATTGTTATGATACAGCAAGACAAAAGTGAAACATTTTTCTCTCTGCAATGGAAAACCGCTCGGCTCAGGGTGCTCCAGCTGCTTCGGTTTCCTCCCTCACCCGTCTCCCCCAGCAAGACGTCTTTCATGCCATTGTGGATGTGGCATGCTGGAAACACAATGAAACAAGCATGAACCCAAACTACACTTCCCCTGGCACCAGAGCTGCATTGTGGGACCGGGTGGGAAGAGATGCTGGGTCAGGGGAAACTCAACCAGAGCCTTTGCACCCACAGCTAAGGATTTACAGTTGAGAAAGCAAAGACAAAGGGCAGTCAAGCAGATATATATTGGCCTTCTGGTTACTTCCTTGTTATGACAAACCTCTCTTCATGCCTTTTACCTTTACAAAGTTAATTACACTTTACTGTCTGTTGGTGGAGTCTGTCTGTTGGCACAAGTACGTGGAGGTGAAATGGGTAGAAATCAAATGGGATTTGGGGTGCCAATGTATGGGATGTCAATGATCAATCAATAATTGCTTTAATTTAATCAAATCTACAGAAGAAGGGATAAGAAGACATGGTGTCAGCAAATGTACTGTGGTTTTAGTGCAGTACCAGGTTGCATCACTAGGTGGTGTCTCTGTTTAATGAGATGGACAGGTTACAAGTGTGTATGCTGACTGTAATGGCCACGCGGGATTATTTTTTCTTTATAATTACACTCACTCTATCAGTCCTGTATTGAAAGTTCGCTAACTCCTGCGACTGACTAACTAGTACATAAAATGGTATTCGGTATGCGGGGAGTCTTGGGATCCTACCCCAGGAAAATCCGACATTAGAGACTGCATTCTTGTGACTTTTTATGAATGTAAATAACCAAAAAACGGAACTGTCTTTCAGAAAACACAAAACACAAAATTCAGGCATTATGCAACAATGTTACTTCAGCTACAAATACTCATATTAAAGCAAAGAGAGCTGCACAGTTTTACACATCCACATATACAAAGCTATGTTCATAAGCAATGCAGTAAATTAGTAAAGTCACTGCTGGAGGCTCCACTGTGAGCATTTTAGCATTCAGCATTACGCCAGACCTAGCATGCGCCTGTTGGTCACGCATACAACATGTACACAAAGTGCACAAAAGCAACTTTGTTACGATAACAGGAGTAAATGTAATTTATTACTTCCACATTCTATCATGACTTCAGAGGCTCTCCATTTGTGTGTCCAGTCAAAGATCATACTGGTAGTCAAGTCCCTTCCAGGGTCTGAAGGTTCAGTGCAGTAGCTTCAAGGTAGAAGGCACGTTTGAAGTGGATTTCACAAATGAGATCAATCAAACTATGACATCTTTCAGTCTCTCAAGTATCAACCAATGACATGCAGAAGTGCCCAAGCAAACATGGGCACTTCTGGCGCCAATCTGCCTTCAGATCTGGATCTACCCATGGCCTGGTGCCTTTCCAGTTCTGTCCAGCAGTAACAACCAGTATAGACTCCTAGAAATGACTGTACCAAGCCAAGAAATATTAATTTTAAGTGATGGCATTGTTTTGTTTTTATGCTTGAAAATGTGTCAATTTGCTAAAATATTTATTTAATTGGACCTTGCAGCAGTTTTGGGCATCACTGTGGAAAAACATGCACATTTTTTACTGATTAAACTACTACTGGTTGTTACAGGTCTTCCAAAGACAAGCAGGGTAGTCAGAGCTTTTCAATTAGCTGCTCACTTTACTCAAAGAACCTTACAGCCAAGAGGTTTAGCGGGCAATACATTGGTTTGATTAAAGAAACACCCCCAAGCCCACAAGCTGCACCAGCAACACCCATTTACAGCACGTATCATGAGTTCACCCCAGGGGGCTCCATATGTAGCAATTACAGCCACCACCCACCTGAACCAAACACACATCCAATCTCTGTCCCTCTTTCTCCTGACCATGACCCCTCTATCCATCTCCTGTACCTCCTCAGCCTCCTCGTCCTCCTCTTAAGAGAGATCAGATTACAGGCCCATCTGATAATGGTAAGCACTGTGGTAAAATGCTGGGCAGGGCCTGTGAGTTTGTGTGTCTGTTGGGGGATGAATAGTTGTTGGTGTACAAGGGCTATCACCATTGCCAGTTTGCTTTTTACAAGCAGCCATCCTACTTAAAGCACTACGACTCACACTCACACACACTCATACTCTTGTTTGCATTTTAAAATAGATTATAGGCTGTTTTGTTTTCCTCTTCACTTAAATTTAATTTGAAACCGTGCACACGGTCTGTGCTATGTGTTTAACTCCATCATCTTTAGGTCATGGTCTGTTCAGCCGTGACATCCAGACCGTCTTGCCCCTGCAATCGAGCCAGCCAATTACAGTAATGCCATTGATCCAAAACACACCTCACCCCACCATTACATGTTATCTGCAGGGTCGACCACAAACAGCCAGGCAGCCTCTCTCTGTATACATCCATGTGGCTCTCTGCGCAGTGCTTGATATTTATTAAAGATGACAACTCCCATCTAAATCAAGCCTTTACTTGAAGCCTCACCCCTCCAGAGTTTGAGCAGGAGCAAGAAAAAAAGAAAAAGAAAAAAAACAGCAACGTTGCTGCGGTTATGTACAGCTGTCTAGCGCACGGATGCGCTGGATTTATGTTTACATGGTAGTTAGTCAAAGCAGTCTGAGTGGTGTGTGAAAGAGCTGGAATTTAGTGGAAGTAAATAACAAAATACTCCAGTTTAAAGGAGCTGAGTGCAGGATGTCAATCATGGCCTGGTGAGGAGTTTTTGAGCAAGATTTTTGTTGTATCTTCATATGAGGAATAAAATTCTTCAATGCAGGTTAAACTGGGCCTCTCCAAAGTTCAAAAACTACACCTACCTCCACCTCGAAAGCTGATTCAGTAACAATTGGTTGGTTTAATCCATAAACAAACTAAAAGTGGCTGTTTGAGGTTAATGCTAACTACTTTGAGCTAAATTTAACTTTATTATGTTTATGAGGTATGCTGTTTGCCATGCTCACCATCATATTTTACCAACAGTGGCTAATAGTGTCTAATTAGCACTAAAACGCTGATGGGAATTGAAATTGTTTAAGGTAGATTAGAAGTCCCTAAAGGCAAGGAAAGGCAGTCATTTTTCTGAAATGAAACTCTACTCTAATAGATTGGCTCGGACAAAGTGTTTTCGGGAAGGAACTTCCATCCTCTCAGAGCCAGACACTGAACTATTCGAAGTCTGCTTCAGTCTAATTGGATAGAAAATATCAAGATTTAGACAGTAGTTTAGGTTCTCTTCTTCTGGGGATTTAGTATATATCCTCTTATTGAGATAATTATTATTATTATGTGGAGTTAGATATTCAGTTATGTTGCTAAATATTAAAGAAAGTCCTATACAAGCAGTGATGAACACGATTTAGTAGCAGTGCTCATGTGCTGAGTGTTAACAGACAGGCCACATACCAGTGTGACAGGCCTGTTTCCATAAAACAGAAAAGGAGTCTTGTGATCACCTGCTGCAGAGAGGTGGGACTCTCATCTGCCGCTACAAGAGCGTTGAGAGATGGACAGATTGGAAGATGGGGGTCCGGATTCCTCAAACACAATCACACGCAAACACACCTGAGATCGGATCATCACCTGCAAAGATAGACAGACACGCACACACAGATTAGACCCCCACCCTCATCTGCTCACACACACACACACACACACTGAGCTGGCAGACATAGTCCACGTGTGCAAACCACTGAAATGAGCGTAAATTGCAGTGACATAAATGCAGAAACCTCAAGGATTAAACTGAATGGGCTGCAACAACAGGTACTGTGATTCAAACCAGCCCTGTGGCGTTTGCACATCGTTGTTGGGGTTTGCTTCACTTCACTGGGATAACATGGGTCATGTCAGGTAAGTGGTGACATCACACCAAACTTTTGTGGGCCTATTCTGGGATTATACAAACTTTCTGGTAGTCCTTCTTAGCAAATACTTTCAAACCAGGTTTATTTCAGACGTTGCCTTCAAGGAGGCTGCTGTATTTGCAACTACTAGCTGAGAGGGAGACACACACACACACAAAAAAGAGGTATACTATGTATTTTTTATGTTGGTCAAACACACACATAAACACAAGAGAGAGCACATGGAGTCAGGAGGCAGGCATCCCCTTGTAGGCATTTCTGTGGACAGCTGGGGCTCTTTAGTGGTCAAGGCAGACGCAGACACAGTCAGAATAAGAGCGGCATGGAAATCTAAGGCCCTCATTAGCACAGATGATTCAGCCCCTTTTCACAGGGCGATGCTGTGTGTGTGTGTGTGTGTGTGTGTGTGTGTGTGGAGGGGTGAGGGGGATGAGAGTGGGTGTGAGAGCATCATCCACTAAACTATTGCTTACAGTGGAAAGGCTGTGACCCTGAGTGTTCGCAAACGACTCTTACAGTCCATTTTTGTCCTGCGTATGTGCCAGGAGCTAATCGTGTTATTACTCCCTCTGTTACTGCAGTCATGTTTTATATATGATCACGCGAACATAAACAGCTTGAAACACAGGTTGAGGTTTATATGCAGCTACTGAAGCTCTTGAGGTCAGAGGTCAGTGAGGAAGGTTACGGGTGACTGCAG
The DNA here is from genome assembly GCF_051107435.1 of Chaetodon auriga. NCBI lineage: Eukaryota > Metazoa > Chordata > Actinopteri > Chaetodontiformes > Chaetodontidae > Chaetodon > Chaetodon auriga. Next base: position 5,959,441 of record NC_135084.1, on the reverse strand, counting down.
GTGTGTGTGTGTGTGTGTGTGTGTGTGTGTGTGTGTGTGTGAGTGTGTGTAGTCACAGAGGTGTGTTTTACTGGTAGCAGGGGGTCAAAGGTCAACACAGCAACTGCCACACAGCACCAACAGTAAGCTAGAGGCAATGACAGACTAACAGCGATGTGAAGGATGACAGAGGCAATGAGGTGCTTTCTAAATTGACACTATGAAGCTGAATCACTTAACTCTCTTGAAAATAGCATGAATTGACCTATTAATAATGATATGTTTTCACTAATTTAGAGGGAGAAATAACTGATAGATAAATCAATGCACTGTAAGATATTAAGTTATGCAATGGGCACAGTTTCTAACAGGTATAAACCAGTTAGAATTTACGCAATAAAAGTCAACTCTTCATTTTTACCTATGGGTAAATTAAGGCTTAATGAAAGAGTTACCTCTTATCCTTTAATAACATCTTAAATTGACAGTCAAGGTTTTAAGAGGTTTTGCCTTTTGAGAAACCCCTAAAATGCTGCTTTTGGGTTTTGTCAGATATTTCAAATAAATGTGTAAACTAAGGAGAAAGACAGGTACCATTTAAATCTGCTTATTTGTTAATTCAGGGCTTTTGAATGTAAGACCTTCCTCAACTCAGGAAGTCTGCCCATTTGTCATAAAACTGATGTTCAAATATCTATCTTTCTTTGTCTTTCTGACCTCTTTAAGTCCTCTGTTCCATGCTGCCTTGAAATTTGAGACTGAAAGTTCATTCTTAAGCTTGGGAGGAGCTACTAAACGGCCCGTTCTTGTCAGATGCTATTTTTAACTTTTCAAACTTATCCGGTAATCTTCGGAATGTGGTAGAAATTAAGTTCTAATTAAGGGTATTTACTGGATCCTTGTTTCACAGTGTGCAAAAAATGCAGGCACTAGAATGAAAATGAGGCTATATTTGGATAAAGGAAACACCAATTCATTATCATCATCAAGGATAACTGGAGGACAAATGGATATTTTGGATATTTTATTCTTAAAACTGTTCACAGAACGTCACAGGATGACCCACCCTGTGTCTGCTGGTGTGGACTGAAGCTTCACTTATTGGACAAACTCCCTTAATTAACTCCACCAGCGGAATGATGACCCGCTGCCTTGAGTAACCTGATGCCAAGTCCACACATACACACCTGAAGCACTGTGGGATATTGGAACAGCTGCCCCCATCCTCCCCTGTGTCTGGTTCCCCTCCACCCAACCCCATTAAAACTCAAGCTACTGGAGGAAACACCCACTTCCTCCACATTCCTGAAGGATTTTCCATACAGAGAATAGTAAACAAACCTGTGAACAAAGAGCGAGCGTCGGGGGTGGGGGGGGTGGGGGGGGCACACGGACAAGTTAATGTTATTTCCTTCGTGTAGTAAATCAAACCAAAGGGTGAGGGGGAGGAGGGGGGTGATTTCTTTTGTGAGATGGTGGAGGTGTTTACCGTCAGCAGCAGCACCCTCTTCATCCTCCCACCTACACACACACACACGCACACACCAAAAAAAGAAAACACACACTGCCTAGCACGGCTTGAGAGGAGAGAGGAGTTGGCGGTGGGAGGAAGGCCTCCTTATCAGCTTTCAGCATGGGAACCTCTGTGTTGTTCACTGACTCGTGTCAAAACCTCGGGCTGAACTTGACGCAGAGGGAGTGTTTTGTGTGTGTGTATGTGAAAGGAGGAGAGAGAGAGAGAGAAAGCTCAGAATCTGGAGAGACAGGAAGAGAAACAGTCTGTCGTTAACTGACAAGTACAAACAGTCAATCAAACAGTTAGCCCAGGGAACAGACAGCTAACAGGAGAGAAAGACGTTTGGCTTATTCCCAGTGGGACTGAGAGGCAGGTAAAGGTCTGAAATGTTTGCTGATGTGTGTGTGTCTGTGCATGTGTGTGCACCCATCGGCAACATTTAGCATTGTACCCAACAGTGCAGGTGAGTCTTTGAATTTTCCAGTATTGAGGGGTCACGCTGGCATACAGCTGCTGACTTTTAAAAGTGCTGATTTGAACAGTTGTCAGACATTTCCTGCTGGCACACTGGCACACACGCACACATACAAAACCTTGGCCCACACAAACCTTTGGGCCACTAAAAAAAAGAAAAAGAAAAAGAAAAAGAAAAATCAGCTTCCTTCTTTAAAGGTCACTCCACTCAGTGTTGACAGTTTTCGGAGGGCATGTGAATTCAACATTCACCTAGTGTCCAGAAACAATAAACCCCCGTTCCACCCTTAGACCTCCGAGCTGCAGAAAATATCTGCTGCGCTCACAGAACACGGTCGACCCCTGAAACGCGACGCAGGATGTGTGCATAACTCATCTTCTATCCTGCTATCTAGCAAGGGCCTACTAACTGTGAGTCCTGACCTGCTGCTTGTTCTGACGACGTCCTTTTTGCTCAATCCCTTTGGCAGAGGCCAGCCTGTAGCTGTGGATCCTGCCCCGGCTTGCACACAGGAATGTACTATTGAGAAAGCGCTGCACCGCAAACCCTCCCAGCCATTCCAACCCGTAATCAGATCCAGCCCGTCATCCCCCATCCTGTCTCCAATCTCTTTCTCTCTCCCTCTTTTTCTCTCTCTTCAATCCCTCTCTCTCTCTAAATGACATGCACACACGCAGAACACAAACACCCACGCACAGAACAAGCACTCAGACACCCACACAGAATAACACACACCAATTTGTAGACATGTAAGCTTGTACAAACACGGTTCCAAAGTCACAGAGACTTTCCACAGCATCATTCGCTTTCAGTGTAGAGAGATGACCAGGAGAATAAGCAGATGCTGAGATATATGCTCATAATTGAGAGAAGTAAATACCCTAGAGGCCTGGTCACACCAGAAAGTGGCATAAGTGGTGCTTGTGTGCTGGTTACTCCTCCTCTCTGGCCTTTTGTTGTCAGGATTGTACATTCAATGAAAGGTTACTGAGGAGAGAAAAAAGCCTGCCAAATCAGAAAACTACAATATTTTGTAAAGTTTTCTATTTCGTCTGTAATGTTTCGTCTGCTCCCTCGGACCTACCCTATTTATCATTTTTTCAAATAGTTACTGAAGTGAGAAAAGAGGCTTTCCAGGCTAGCAAGCCTGCTAAGTGTCAGTTAGCAAGCTTGTCAATTAGCAATTTGTCAGAGCAGTTGCGAACAGGCCAGTGCATGTTTTTCAGTAGACATATTTGTTCCATCAGCCTGTGTCTCATGGCTGCCTACAAATCATTCCCCTTTTGTGGATCATTTCACACTCTGGCTGAGAAAGTTCAATAAAACTGCATGAGGCAACGCGGTTAATAAGCTACAATAGCCTCAATTTCTCTCCATCAAAGGTGAGCAATGGTGCAAATTGGTATGTTAAAGTTCATCAGAGGTGAGCTGCACACAAAAGACTTGCATGAATGCATTTCATCCTTCTGAGCAAACTCTGATTGATTGCAAAGTTGCACTATTCCAGGGTCCAGTCCACATAGACAGGGGTATTTTTGTAACTTTTTGTAGGCATTTTGGTCTTTCATCCACTCATTAACAGTTTGTGATCACTTAAAGCTGCAGTATGTAACTTGTATAAAAGTTATTTTTTTGTCATATTTGCTAAAACTGTCCCTATGCCCAGACAGCACTACATGAAACATGTAATCTTTGAAAAAAAAAAAAAAACAGCTCCATTGGTCCCACCTACTGCTCCTACTGCGATTTGCAAGAATCCACCGACACAAAACAACCGGTCAGAGCCAGAGGAGCGTCTGAGGGAGTGTCTGACATCTGTCAATCACTACTCACACACGCTGTGAACCGCCCCCTCCCTCTGGTCATGCTGCCAGCTGCCGATCAGTCAAACAGCTAGTGAAAGCTATGGCGGAGCAACAGCCACCCGCAAAGGAGAAACTGCCCATACCGCCACTGCCAACAACAGCATATACGGCTAAGACAACAAATAACCAGAGAGCTAATATGGTGATTGTTACAGTAACACTCTGCAGCGCATATGGTATGTTAGCGACTGTGATGTAGCGGCTGTGCAGAGTTAGCTTGTTTCTGATGCTAAGGCTAATGTTGCTGGTTGTCACGGCGGCCATGCAGATGCCACATGGAGGAGGGGCTTGGAGGCAGGGCATGAGTGCAGAAAAATTTTCAGGCTAAGTCTGCTCTCTTCTCGATCTCACCTACTGCAGCTTTAAAACTGAGCCTTTGAAAAACAGAGATCTCCTTTGTTTACACGAGGAGATTTTGAAAAATGGCAGACATAGCCAAAAAAGGCCTGATGCTAACATTGCTAACAGTTATTTTTGTGCTATATAGAAGAACAGAGGCGTCAGAATGTGCTACAGAGGTCACTGCTACACAATCCAACACACCCACAACACAGACCCCGAAGCCAACATGGCCAGTTTTGGGCCAGACCCGGTCGAGCCTCTAGTTGGAGGTCGCTTTGTAACTTCTTGCAGGCTTCTGATTGGCCGGCATGGCTCGAGGGTTAGGGTCATATCACCTCCTTTTGGTTTGGCATGCTCTTTACAGCACTTCAGTTGTGTTTTTCACTTTCATATTGACAGAGATTTTTTTGTAACTGTGCTTATGTAGATGGGATTTTTGAATTTCAAATGTGAGTCACATCTCTGTCTAATTCTGACCTTATGTTAAGGTTTCAGTTTACTTTGCCTCCTTTTCATACTCTATTGGTTGTCCCCTGTATGGAGAATTTTGGCAAACACATGGCTGAGCATGTGCTTGCTAATAGTTGTACATTTATTCTTTTGATGCCATAAAAAATATTCAAACATAAGAATTCTTCTTCATTATGTTTTATCACAGGCCAGTATTTCACTTTACACGCCCACTTATACTCTGAGTTGGAGTCTCATCATCCTAACAATGAGCAATCTCTTTCTCCCTCTATCTCTAACCAGCAAATCTTCTCATCTCTTTCCACCTGACTGGCTATGATTGCTGCTGATCCTTCCCTCCTCATGTCTCCGTCTCCAGACCTTCCCTCTCCTCTCTCTTTCTGTCTTTTCACTGAGGCGGGATGGGGAATATTTCTTTAAGCTCCCTTTTCTCTCTTCTTCTCTCAGGAAACTCTGACTGCGGGGCTGTTTTGCTGGCTTTCAATAAACTCTTGGATCCTGCGCCTCTCTGAAAAACCACAGCTTTGATTACACAAAATGAAGCACCACACAACCCTGGGCAACCGAAAGGTGTTTTCAATAATTACTTATTATATGTGTTTGGCGAATCAGAAACATCTGCGGTGAATTTGACTGAAACAGCCCCAAAACAATTCTAAAATAGGACTGACGCACGCAGGCTCTGAGACACACACTCACACACGCGCACACACACTGGAAGGCTACACTGCACCATTGTCAGTGTGGGTCTATTTGCGGGCTGTTTTTTTAGCTGGCCACAGCTGCGGAAATGAATATCAAATGTGGTTCTGCTCCCATAAATCAAAACCGTCTGCCGTGTTCTGACTTTCTTTCCCCCGTTTAAAGTCAATTCGCAGGGGCAGTGTGCATTACACTTACACCCCACGGCTTAACTCTTTCCTCTGAAACAGTCACAGAGCAGTGTTCAGGAGCTGTAGGTTAAAAAGAGGCAGGGGGGATATAAAAGCTTGTTTTGAATGTACAGGAATTTCAATGCACATCATGTATTATGTATGGAAACCGAAAGCCTGAAAGGCGTTCAGTATTGAAAGTGTGGGAAATGAATGATGATTACAGAAGGGCTGACATATAGTGGAAATGGCTATGCTGTTTGCCAAGTATGAAAAATGTGAATCTCTGGGTTTTCTCTTAAATGTTTTCTTGTTGGTGTTAGAAAGCATTCTTTTCCCCTCTGAGAATGGTTAGCCACATCTTCTCAAATGTTGGGTTAATGCTGTCTTATGATATACCAAATAATGTGTCTTATAATTAGACCTGTCATGATGGTAAAAATAGAATTAGGTTTAGGGTAAAGGTAAGGGTAAAGATCAGTGGTTAAATAAGGCTAGGCTTAAGACGTGTGTGTGTATGTTAATGTGGGTTTTTACTACCCACTTTGAAGGCATGGTCACACTAGCATTTAGTACGTCAACATTTTGTGCCAAAGTCTGTTCATTCTCATTGAATCGTAGCAATTGGTGGGTTCGCCAGTAAATCCACGCTAACATTCAACTTTAGTGAACTCTGACACGCAAACACTAGCAAGCCAAAGCTGACCGTGCTGGTTGTTGAGGGACTGGAGAACCAGAGAGTTCAAAATTAAAGAATGCATTGTTATTTAAAACTTATAACAAACTCATAAATTAATGCTAATCGACAAGCTCACTAGCTCGGACAACTTCTTGTTCCCCTCCTCAATAGTTCTGTATTGATAATTACTGAGAGCAAAAAAGATTTAAGCAGCTTGCAAAGCTTGTGTGACTTAACAGTGCAAGCATGTTAATGGTTGGCTATGTGTGAGTGGTTAGCTCAGAGATGCAGTAGTTCACCAACATGCCTTGCAAGCATTGACTATGTCACAAAGCTATTTTGTGAGAGTACTATTTTCTGGTGTGACTATGCCTTTTAGGTAATCTTATGGGGTCCCCTGTGGCAATCATAACAGCGTATGTGTGTGCACATTTGTGTGTGTATATGCAGGTGAAGGAGGGTGTATCACTGAAAGCGCCGGAGGTCCTGGACTCAGCTTTACTTCTGCTTTTTTGGGATTACAGGGGATCCAGTGCTGTCCAAACGTTATCCTAACCTACCGTCCGGGCCAAACCAACACACACACTCCAGATCAAGCTGTGGGACAATAGACCTGGCCGTCTGTTGATTTTACAGGTCTGGGTGCTTGCTAAAGGGGGATTGGGAAGTCGTGCTCTGATGTCCAAAGGCCTGGGAGGGTGAGGGAGGTAGGAGGGAGTGAAGCACTGCCAAAGGGCAATGTGTGTGTGATTGTGTGTGCGTTCAAGTAGGACAGGGTGGAGAAGGGTCACATAAGGCCGTGTATGTGAGTGTGTATGTTTGGGACAGTGGAATGTGAGGGAGGAGAGGGGGACATGCAGCAAGGGACATCCCATTAATACCAGACCTAATCTCCACCCTGGGCACTGAGTATATACACACGCATACACACAGAGAGAGACTGACAGACAGACGGCCAGACAGAAAGAAGGGGGGCTGAAGTCCATGTTTTCATTCCAAACTGAAATGGAAAGGAAGAGGAAATGTTTTCATTCCTTTTGATATGACCAACACCTACACTTACACAGTCAGAAGTGAAAGGAAAATGTTTGAGCACACTCATCATCAGCATAACTTTTAACTTTAAGTGAGTTTAACCACTTTTTTTACTTCCTTACACAAGTCAAATGTGGTTTGACTTGTGTAAGGATTTAGAATGCAGCTTTGCAGAAAGCATCTTTTCTGGTAGTTTGTAGCCTTAGTAGCTACAGTTTAGCAAACATAGTACAGTTCTGTATAGTGTAGTACAGCATAGAAACACATCAACCACCAGTCAACCACATGCCTTGAAAGACAACTCTGTCCTAAATACAGTTGGACAGAGTTTGACAGAAGATTCATCACAGTTTTGTTTTTGTTTTTTTCAGTCGACAGTGTTACCTGACATGTCAATAGGGAACCCATAATCAAATGTTGGGTAGCACTTTATTTCATATGTCTGTGACATTTCAAAGAACTGTGTAATTTGGTACTATTATGATTTGGGAAGCTTTTTTTTTTTTTGCCAATTGTATGCACTTGGTTATGCTAGGAATTAATTAAACTTAACTGGAAGCATCCCAGTTGTACACTGTCTCCATTTCCCCTATGGTTAATACCAATTTACATAGTCCTTCCCACATGAAATGAAATGAACGTCCAGTATGTGAATATTCTGTTTCCTGTGAGTTCATTATATATTTGTCTGCAATTTGAAAGATGGACTCTGCTATTGACATCCCTAAACACTGATGCTTGATATCATGAAATCTGAAGGATTTTAACTTCGAAATGTTGGTTCTCTGTGTTCTTTCAACTACAGCACGCTCCAAATTTCATTATAGTTTTAAGTCCCCCACGATTTCCCCTTTGAATCATTGTCACACTACTTTGGTTACAGTGTTTTTCAGAATCAAGCTTCAAGGTTTAAATGTACTTCTTTTCACGCAAGGCCAAATTAAGAGTGATAAAGTGGAAGTCAAAGGTTTGTTCATATGCCTAACATTTGTATCGAGTTACTATGGCTTAACAAAGTTTTAGAGAAGGCTTATTTCCCATCAGCTATTTCCCAAAGTCAAACTTTTCAATGCACATGTGAGTGTGGATGGTCAAATAAATTCCAGATTGCACCTTTAAACTTCATTCAGTGAAAATAACTGCTTCGCCCGCACTGTGCTGTCAGGCTTCATAAATTTCCCCTGAAAGCATGTTCTTCGCATGCAGCCTAATGTGTTTAAGCCCCGAGTCTGGGCAACATGTGCAAGCAAGTGCCTACTTGTGCTGTACCCATGCACACACACTCACAAACAAACACACACACACAATGAGCTGTAACCCCTCGCCCCCCCAGCCCAGCTTTACCTTATTAAGATGGGCAGATTTATAGCTGATGTTGAGCCATAATTGGCGGTTTCTCCAGGAGTGATAATGCAGCAGTGGCAGGCCTTTGCTCTGTAATTAAACTGGAAATTATCTGCTGGTGTGTGTGTGTGTATTTGTGAGTGTGAGTGAGTCTGAATGTGTTAAGTGCGTTGGTCTTTTTTCATACTTAAGTATGTGTGATAATGTGTGCCAGTCAGTGTGACTATATCTTAACATATGTGTGTAGGTGTGTGTGTGTCTGCGTGTGTGCGTGTGTGTGTGTGTGTGTGTGTGTGGGAGGGGGGGACTCTGTAGTAGGAAATGACAGAGCCCCTGTGATGTTAAGTTCCATAGAAATGTTTGCTGTAGCTCCAGCTTCTCTAAGCTGAGAATGGCAACAACAACCCCCTCAGCACTGGAAGGAGTGATGTCAGCCTCTCCCCTCCCTTCACACACACACACGCACACAAACAAACAACTGGCACCCCCCTTGATCGCTCAAATCGGACACTGGCGCAGCACACTAGCCTACCTTAGTCAGCCCTGACAGAACACACACACACACACGGCTTCCTTCGCTTTACTCACTCACCCTTCCTCGCATCCTCCCCTGAATAGCCACATTCATAGCCGTCTGCAGCGAAACATAAAACACTATTAATAAAACAGCAAGGGTCTGCTGAGTGACACCTGCCTGGCCCTGCCAATGTACACGTAAGCCTGCTCCAGTAACAAGTGTTATCATAGTCAGCCCTGAGGAAGGTGTCATAAAAGAAAAAAAATATATTAAAGTTAAAAATATAGGAGAAAAAAATCCTGGAGGGTCATTTGTGTGTGGCTGAGGGGAGGATGGTTGTCTTTGGGCACGGCAGGATGGCAGAGCAACAAGTATAACAGAATCTACAGCCAGGTGTGAGTGCATGGACTGCAGATTATAAACACCAAGTGTGGAGTGTTGGAGGCGATAGCCAACGTGTATACAGGGCCGAGAAGAACGGTGCTACATAGAGAACCGATGGGACCACAGCAGGATGAGGACGATGATGATGATGATGAAGAGAGCATTCTATTGCTCTACCTGGTGTTAAACTGTGCTTATACACCAGTTGTTCCCAAAGTGGGTGCTGTTCAACATGCACATGTTTTTGGGGGTCGGTAAACTGTGCAGAACCATCTGAGAGTTAACGCTATTCAATCTCACTCCTTGAAATCTATGTAAACCTTACCAAACCAACCAACAAAGGCACCGAGTACTAGCCAATCAGTGGCAGAGTAAGGCGGGTGTTGGCTTCACAATCCTGGGAAAGAAATTTGGCATGCCAGCTTGGATAGTGCAAATGTTCGAATGCAGCTATGAATATGTGAAGCAGTTTTATGAACAAAACAGATTCATACTGAAAAAAAAAAAATTACATTTCTATGTAAATTGTGGTCTGCTGGGTCTGATAAAACAAGTCCAAATGTCAGCTACATCAGGTTTATTTTTAAATGACATGTCGACTTGAAGAATTGGACCAGTCTTGGGAAATATCTGCAAGTGAATGGTGATCACAAGAAATCATTAACAAAGGGTCAGACCATGAGCAAACAGCTGCAAAGATCCTCCACCCAAGTCAAACTCATGGCATTTTGTAAAGTTCTGGAGAAGTGTGAACGTGCAAAACACTGTTGGTGACCCTGTGACCATTCCTCTAGCACCAAACTCAGGCCATATTGTAGATTTGTGCACAAAAACAAGTGTGTGATCTTCAAATAATGCCGTGGTTTCAAATATTAACATAAGCAAATAAATGTAGTTAATAAAGACCTCAACAAATATGAAGGGTAGAACTACTTGTACCCTCATATATCACATTATTCCATTTGTACAACATCAGAAACTGATGTTGAGTTATTAAAACTCAATTTCAGTAGTTAATGAACAGCATTCATGGTAATGGCTCTTTGTAAAAGGCAAAGACAAGTACATGTAGAGACCACCCACAGCTAAAATAGGCGAACAAGTACCAGAAATACTGGCTTCGATGGAGGTCAGAGTTCAGGTGTCAAGGCGGACTCAGATGGATGGAAAGAACACCTTTTCTACATTTTAGACCGATGATATTTTCATGCAGTACACTACACTACACTACCATCCATCAACCCTATAACTCTGGTTGAAGTGCATGTTCAGTATATTGTTCGTTTTTTCCAACAGATCACAGATTCTTCACAGATATCATGGAGCCTGAGCAGCACTATGCAGCACCTGTAAGTCCACTTGCCTCCCAGCCTGTAACCACAGGGAATGACGGGGGCTGCAGAGTTTTCCCAGGCTCAGCCAAGGTGAATATAAAGGCTGCTCTGTTCGCTCTCTGCCTGCATCTCCTACTCCATCTCTTTGAACTGGGCGGCCATGTCAGCAGCTCCCAGCCCCCAGCCACCATACCGCCCTTCATGTGCCCATGGGGAGCGATAGGCTGGGCGCCGACAGATCCACACAGCACCCAGGGACTAATGCACACACGCACGCACCTATACACACCCACACACACACACACACTTGGTGGCACTCTGTCTGCCTACAGGAGACACTAATACAGGCGTGTGCAGAATACATAAGACGGGGGGGGGGGTAATATGGACCATGGCCTGTGCATTTAGCTTACCTTCAGTCACACACACAGGGTTTGAAGAAAAGGGTACCGCTGCAACAATTAACGCCTTGAAACATAAAATATCCCATCCCTGCAACATCCTGTGCCCAGTTGTCCCCCATAAAATCAAGGGCAGGATGAATGCAGTCAGCTCAAGTCTCTCAAATTCAGATTTAACGTGAGCTCTCTCAGCAGTAAGCCAAACTATGAAGTTTAGCTTTTGGTTGTTCACTAGAAAGCATTCGTTTAAAATCAGTGTCGGCACACTTGACCAAAGATGGTTTGTAGCAGTAACGTCCCACGAACAAATCACATGGCATCGTTTCGCCTACTTCTCGCTTGTCGCTGTGGGTTTATCAGGGTGCGCAGCGAGTTGCTTGTTCATTCGTCAAAATTGTGTAAATGAGCAGAGACTAAAAGCTATGAGCAGGCTAAAATGAGATATCTGACACCCTCAGCTTTAATTGTCAGAAGGGTCTTTCCAACAGTTTGTTATTATTACCATAAGTAGACATCTGCATAGCAGTCACAAATATAATAGACGACATTTGAATGAATAATCAGAACAATGAGCCACTAATTCTATATTTCAAAATAAGGTAGCTATCAAAAATAAGGTGGCTAATATTGGTTTACACAAACACACAAAAATACATAGAAACATCAGGAAAAAAAAACAGGTTATGCATTAATTCATATGAAATACGTGTTAAAATATGCCACATGCTTTTGCCTAAAGAAACACTCATACACAGGCAAATACAGGTGTACACATTCTGTCACACACAAACTAAATACATAAACATAGTAATCAGGCGTCTTTCCCTCCTTTTCCGGCTGCGGCGGCCTTAAACTGGCTGAGCAGGTAGAGTACACAATCGCACTGGCACTGGATCAAACAACATCCTTCATCTATCAAAGGTCACCATTCTGTTAATTATACCATCCATATCTGACTCATACTGTGATTGTTACGCAGCGGGCAAAACAGACACAATGGATGCATTATAAATCATTGAGTCCATATTAAGTATTTGGAGGATTGATGAAATACACCTGGCTCATGCCAATATGAAGATGATGGTGTTTGTTGTAGCAACAAAACTGCAGATACATAAGCCATGGTGTCCAGAGGGAAGACTATGTAAAGATTTTTGAATTTAGACAGGTTAAACGTTCGTGTCCATTTATCTGCACATGCAGTCTGTTCATGGGAAAAGACAGAGCAACAGTCAGAGAAGACAAAGCAGGACAAATATGCATTGGTATTAACAAAATAGAAATACTCTCCTCTCTCTTTCTGTGATGAGTTCAGGTCAGTCTTGCCAAGAATGCTGCTTGGCTCAGACTCTCAGGAAGGACCCTTTTAGGGATCCTGGCCCTCCATCAGGTCACACACTCTTCCTTTTCCAGAGGGCTCTGCGCACACATAAATCAAACACACTCCCAGCGCTCCCCCCATTATTCGTGACATCTATCTGGATGAGCAGGCTCGTTGTAGAGGATGTGGTCGTTCACCAAGCCCCGCCAGGCCAGAATCCCGGGCCAGGGGAGAGGGGCGGAGGCTGGGATACAAACAAAATCTCTGGCTGGGTAGATAATACTCCCCATGCTGTTTTTTTCCTTTGACAAATGAAAGCCTTAAACCTTGCTGGGAAGATATAGGAAGTTGCAGAAGTTAAGGAGTTTCAAGTCCAAGTTTCCTGGATGTTACGGGACACTGCTAAAGTTTGTTGTAAAGTTTGAAGTGCAAGTTTCCTGGATATAAAACAAGGGACTGAGTACATTCATGTGAACCTATACGCTCACACAAACACCTATTCATACAACATGTTGCATATCTGACCCAAGAATCCGTAAATGAAGAGCGAAGTGCTGCAAATCCTTTAAATCCAAGTAATTTCCAGGAAGACTGTGGATGTGTACGTATGTGTGTGTGATTGGAGCTGGCAAAGGATGCAGGCTGTTGGAGGGATGTTTAATTAGGTTAAGGAGGTGCAGCAGGGAAGACAGCCAACTGCCTTACACACCCTTGTCTTCAATACACACACACACACTTGCAGACACTCCACTTCTTAAGTGCATCTGGCTCAGCACACTGTTCAGTATGTAAAACCTGGAAAACGCCACAAGTTTCCAGTTGCCACCTGCTGCTGTACTCACTTTTCATTACTCCTGAGTGAGAACACACAAATTACAGTGACCAGTAACCTTTCATTTATTTATTTATTCTTGGCAAAGCAAGCAATTTGGAAAAGACTACTGGCCTTTATTTACCCATTGAACCCATAGTGTTTCAGCAGGTATTGTCAGATTGATCTTAAGGTATGTTTTTTTTGTTTTGTTTTTTTAATCAAAATACTGGTAGATACACACAAACCTGGCAACTTCTCTTCTCAAGCCATCAGCGGTGGAAATACTCCATTACAAGTACAAGGCCTATATCGAAAATATCATTTTAGTGCAAGTGCACAAGTATTATCTGCTAAATATGCTTAAAGTATCAAAACCAAAAGCACTCATAAAGCTAAAAGATGACCCATGTGAGTATTTAACTATTACACACTGTATTATTGTATTATTACTGATGTGTTCATGTGAGATTAACATTTTCCTGTTGTAACTGGTCGAGGTGATGCTGATTAGAAACATTTTATATGCTGTTGGGTAGTTAAATATATTTTTCACTGAAAAAATAAAATGAAGATATTTTTAAAAAGTATCATTTTCTCTCCCTTGTATTGAAGTTCTCAGATTAGTAACCAAGTACAGTATTTGAGTAAATGTACTCAGTTACATCTTACCACCGCAAGCCATAGGTAGAATCCTTGCTGAGAGGAATTTTGACAGTAGTTGCTGACTTGAGGTGGTAAAGTCGTTTTCAGCTGAGAACAGCACCGCGCCACAAGACACAGACTTCTCATTCATTTCAATGAGATGACTGTGTTGATGCCCTGTGTAATGGCCTCACCGCTGCCCTCTGAGGCTGAAGGGTGAGTGGGTGTTTTTCCTCATTAACTCCCCATTAGCCACAAGCTCTGTCAATGAGCCCATTCCATACTCAAAAAGCAAACTTGGGGACAGAAAATCATCTCCTATGTGTTTTTTGACCTCGATTGAAACGTCATGAGGTCAAACAGAGATGTGAAGGAGAACTCATAAAGATTCATAAGGGCTTACACAAGGCTACGTAATAATGCACAGGTGCATATCATTGTTTAAATGTTGCTGCTACATGGAGCTAAAGGAGATAAGAAAGGAAAAATTGGGGCATCTTTCTTTAGCATTTAGAAAATTCAAACCAGCTCTTATCATGGCTGCCTCTTAGATACTTCCAGGTCATTTCACTCATGTAGGAACCTTCCTAAGCAACAAAGACTATTCAACTGCAAACCTGGACTAACCAAGCAAGCAGTGTTTTCAAACAGTATGTTTTGGTTTTTTTCAAGGATGAGGACTAACTGGTCGGTTTAGCAGATGTTTGTAAAGGTAACTGAGCCACCTCCTCCTATGAAGGGCAGCGCACGACACTTTCCTTAAAGTTTTCTGTTGGGAGGAATCTGCATCGAGGTTAATTGTACAGTACGTGCTGCCTTTCATACTGTATGTGCTTCACATGTAACCTAGCACTGAGACCTCTGTCTACATATATGGGAAGAAGAGATAAACATAACCTACATAAATAGACTAAGCTTAGCACATCTATGTAGTAAGTCACATTATCACATCACGTCCACCCATCCTCCTTCATTGTGACCAGCAAATAGAGACAGTGGTTCCGACTGGATTTCAATATGATTGCATCATTGTGTAAAAAGAGAGGTATGTTTCGTCTGACACAGATCTAAGCATTTAGGCCAACAAAAGTGATGCATCAAAAAAACGCAAGCTCTTCAAATCACGTAAGCCGATTGCAGTGAAAGCCGCAAGGTGCCGCCGGAAGGCTCTGGAAAAATGATGCCTGATCTGGCAAGACCGATCTGCATCGTGGTCTTGTATCCTCAACTCCTCTTGTGGAGCAGAGTAGCGTAGAACTCTGTACTTCCACTTCTGTGGGAATAAAAATGAGGCAATTGGCTCTGGCTAGGTTATCACTGGCAGTGTGTCAGAGAACATTTACATAAAGATGAGCTTTTCTCAACTTTCTCCTGTAGTGCTGCCGAGCGCCTTTTAATTCTCTGCAGCTCAGCAGGCGGCGCAGGCTGCAACAGCAGGTCTGGATGAATAGCAGCCTATCACTGTCCTCGCTTTTGAGTCTGCGTGTGTGACAGGCCCATAGCACAACAATTACCCTCCCACATGCACAATGCTATCATGACCGGTTGCTGCTAAAGTTGATGGTGATGAAGTGTGAGAGATACTCACAGGTTGCCTTGAGAAAGTGATGGTTAAAAAAATGAAAATGGCACATCTGGGAATTCTTCACCAGATGATTTCCAGCATGAATACACTTCCCACGAACAACAGTCATATAATTGGCTTCCAAAGAACAAAACATTATCACACGTCTTTCTCAAAACTCATTCACTCTCCCTCGCCATTGGTCATACCCAACACACACAAACACACACACACACACACACATCTCCCCTTCTGACAAGACACACCTTTGACCTCAAAGTTTGCCAGGCAAAATGACATCACTTCCTTTTGGCAACTTGACAGACATTTCATCAGTAAAGTCGCTCCAGGCTTCAGAGAGCAGTGGAAGGGAAAAAAACAATAATGATAATAATTATACCTTCACACGTAATGAGCAGAGCCTACAGGCCACAATACATTACAGCTGGGCCTGGGAGCTGTCAGACAGCAAGATAGTGAGTGAACGCTCAGTGCTAACCAAAGACAGATGTGAATTATAGCTTGTGACACATAGCTGTGTGGTTAGTAACGGGCTGAGGGCGGGCTTGGATCTAAAGATCTTAATATACTCTTGCAGGGCGCCCTTCAAAACACTGAAATGCTGCGTTGCAGCCTGAAGTTGTGGGTCAGCCTCTCAACTGTCATTGCAATAGTCATGTTTTTGCTAAATATTGTGTGAATTTAATGCATGTAGATCGTCTCACAAAACTATTGCCACAAAGTGCTTTTGTTGGAAGCAATTAATCTAAATTTTATAGTCTTACCAGGTAAATAAAGGCTTCATTATAATCACTGTTGGTTTGAAATCATGAGAAGTGTATTTATCAGTGATTAAATAAAAGCACTGGTGATATCTTAATGGGGCTGAATTGATTTACAGTCTTTTGCAGTGGTGTGTGTGTGTGTGTGTGTGTGTGTGTGTGTGTGTGTGTGTGTGTGTGTGTGAACATGGCTGGATAATGAGAGGAGGTGATTAATGCTGCAGGCCAGATCAGGGCAGAGATAGGAGTACACCTACAGACTTGCATTTACGGTGCCTTCAGGTTCTGTTTATTCTCAGGTCTCTCCTTCGTCACACACACTTTAAGTGGATCTCTCTCATCTTCACACACTCATTCTTCTTTCCATCAAACATAATGTTCCATCACAAGTTCTCTGAATTAAATCCTCTTCATTAGTTTTAATTACACTATCATTCATATTAATGTCGCACACATGATTTCTCCTCTCCGTTAGGATGAAATGGGTCAGCCGGCTGCGTCAAATCATAACAAACCAAAGCTATTGTACGACATGACGTAAGACCTGATGACCCACATACTTCGCAGACAGACAAAATGTGTTCCAAATGGAATGTGTTGGTTGATATGACCATTACTGTATAAGCGATACTAACCTCTGATCTAATAACTCTGCACAGGTTGGTCTGACTGATACGCTATGTTGAGAGAGAACAGACTCCATGATAATACCTTTGCCTGTGCTGACAGACAGAAGACTCCATGCTAACACTTTGGCATATACTAAGTTAAGTGACAGTAAGGCTCCATGCCACCACTTCAGCTAACACTCAGTTGAAAGATAATACATCCTGTGTGTGCAAAAGGTTTGTGTTTTCTGTGTTAGAGAAGACTCCATGCTAACATTTTTACACTATGCTGAATGATGTGCCGAGGAAGGCTGGTTCACACCGGGAGCCAAGTGAGAAAAGAGAACTCTACTGTGGGACAAGGGGGAGAAAAGACAACATTGGCAGAATGAAAAGACTCTTCAGCAAATGTTTGGACAAATAATCACGGTACAGTGATGATAGGGGCACTGATGAAAATCTAAGAAAAACAGTTTGTAAGATTAAATACAACTTAAATTTAAGGAAAACGTGTTTGTTAGATTAGATGAGACGGATCTTATGGATGAGGTTTTCTCATTCTGCACTTGAGAAAAATACTCTTTACTTGAGTGAGTAATCAAGTACTCTTTGAAGCCCAAACCAACACTCTGACACACACACGATTGCATACACACACACACACACACACACACACACACACAAATGCACGGACACACATGTGCGCACACACACACACACACAGATCCAAACTTTTTTGCAAAATGGTGATCTCATGCACATTGCATCTGGTCTGAAGTGATCATAATAAAGCAAGCTGAGGTCTCTAAGCAGACCATGTTTTCTACATTATCCCTGTTCTTCAGCTTGTGAATGATTTTACTCATCCACGTTGGTGTTAAGACTGTGGAAACCATTTTGTGTGTGTGTGTGTGTGTGTGTGTGTGTGTGTGTGTGTGTGTTGAATTGTGGTTTGCACCATGTCATATATACCCAATCAGGCATACATGTTATCAGTCAGGTCTCCATCAGTGTTCCTCGTTAAGTATATTAATTGGCAGTACAGCAATATGAAAAATGACCTCTACATGTTTAATTTTTATATATACAGGAGCAACCAGATGGTACATTCCAAAAGGCACAATTTCATCAACATATGTTAAAAAATACACGTGCAGGCCTTGCAGCAGTACCTAATAGATAATAAAGCTGGCTGGTGTAAAATGTGACTAAATGTGTCAGAAATGAGAATACACACACACACACACACACACACACACACACACACACACAATCCATGGAGTGCAGAAAGTGGGGAAAGCAAAGCCGGACGAACTGTTTTCATTCAAACAGCAGACGCAGCCAGTGAGATTCAAGAAAGTCAGGTCTGGAAAAAAAGAGGGGAAAAAAAAAAAAAAAACAGCACGTCCAAACGGTGGACAACACCGACCCCTAGTGGCAGGAGAGCAAAGAATCATGGGAAGTCAAAAACTTGCTGAACATAGTGAACATAATTAACACTTTTCACAGTCACTCATGAGCTCATCAGACGCTTCACTTCTTTCACTTCATGAAAATTAATTTTTGCATTGCAATTTTTCCCTCCCAAGATGCCTGCTTAAACCATGTTATGGTGTTTACAATATGAACGCCATAGTTTTTTAACTGAGGAAAAAAAAAAAAAAAAAAAAGGACCCAGAGTAAAATTGAGTCTCTTGGAAACTATTTTAAGACAGTAGAAAATGCAGGTGTGGAATGACGGAACTTCCAATTTAAGTCACAAAGATACATAGAATTTTACTTGAATATCTATCACTTGTAGTATTATAAGTATTATTTTCCTCAAAGATTGTTGTTGGAAATGAAGCGTGTTTGGATAATCGTTTATTGTATTCGTTTTGTTAGCAGGATTTGAAGTACTTTTGATACAAAATGAAGCTGATTCGCATAAGCATACGTCAGTCCCGCATCAAAAGACTGCTCCAGGTGAGGCTCGAACTCACAACCTCGGCATTGCTCTACAATGTACTGTCATATAAGTACCGCGCGCTAACCGATTGCGCCACTGGAGCTCACTGCTCTTGCGTCGCAGTTGGGTTTATAAACGCACCTCTGAATCGACCGACTCCTCTTGGTTGTGTTTGTTTTCTCCTTCATGCTGTTCCACTTTCTCCACACAAACGTTTATATTTGATGTCACGGTGTAAAGACAGTAGTGGATTCAATGATAATGAAATTACATCTAATTTGTTACACACGAGACGCTATTAGCATGTCAGCAGGGTTATCGAGCAGAAAAGTGCTTCTGAAAATACGGACAGTTCCACAATAAACTCAGTCTTCAATGAATGATAAAATAAATGTCACTCGTGGCTTTTATATCCGCCAGTGTCTCTCCTGTAGACCGCACTGCCCTCCACAAGACACGCTTTGGACAAGGACTGCTCCGTGACGTCATGCTCAGAGCCACTGCGAGCCACCGGAAACCATCCGTCATATTTTCAAAGTAAAACACGTCTTGCACAAAAAGGTGACTCGCAAATACACAACAGACACTAACAGTAGGCTACACTAACAATTTATTTATTAAAAAAAAAAAAAACTGCTCATACCTAACAGCCTATTGCTGTTATGTCAAGCTTTGGGAAAGGTGACATTGAATTAATTATTAAGATATTATTCGATGAAGATATATACATTTATTGAAAATACATAATGCACTTGTGTTCTAGTAACTCGGACAACTTCCACTATTTCATGCAATTTTGCAGTGCACGTATGGTAAATGTTCATTTCTCCACATGTTCGACATATCATTCCCTTCTTTCATTAACAATGACACCATTTCATTTTTTTTTTTTTTTTTCACTGTTGTGCTCAATATCCTATCTATCTATCTATCTATCTATCTATCTATCTATCTATCTATCTATCTATCTACCTGTTTACTGACTGTACCTGCTCATTTTCAGAAGCATACTGCCACATATTACCCCTGTTTCAAACATTTGCATATTCACTGAACTGCGCTACCTGTGCTGAAGTATTGAATGTCTGTTTTCTTCATGCACACAGTGTTGTATTACATTGCATTGTTGTATTAAAGGATTAATTGTTTTTAACCATATTTAATTATAATGAATTATATTTTAATATAATTATATTTTCCTTTGATGCATATTTAAATGTATTATTTTTTGTTAGCTCTTCATTATCATATACACCTCTGAGAATAGCATCAGTAAACATCTCATATAGAAAGAAAGAAAGAGATGCAGTGAATGGCAAAAAATTAACAAAAGCACACACTTACATTTTCTTGCTTTTATTTATGTTTTGAGCATAGATATTGAACATTTGCAGGTATTCCACTGGTATTTATTATACTGGTGTTATGACTGTCTAAAACTCCCCTGCAGCATTCATCAGTGTAGGTGTATTACCCAGACCCAGAGTTTCATGCACATACTGTAGTTTAAATATTCAAGCAGTGTCTTCATTTTGCATGTGGGTGGTTCAGCATCTTCCTCAAGACACCACAACAATCTGAGGATTGAACCTACCACCTTGTTCTGGGAAAGTCTTTTCATTAATGTATTTTATAATAGTTTATTATTGTTGCCCTTCAGCGGTCATTGGTTGTGTCGCTGGCTGCTCTTACGTTCTTCTTCGTAAAGCTCAGGGGGCTGATGAGGCTCCTGAGGGCATCACGAAACATGGAGCTGGAGAAAGAGTAAATGAAAGGGTCCAAAGTGCTGTTGAGGTACGTGAAGCCGATGCTCATCTTAAATATGTGGGTGATCACATTGTAGGTGTTGCAGTCCTTTGGGTGAAAATATTTGATGTACACCCCACCCAAGCCTGTAAGAATACTTGGCATGAAGCAGATGGTGAACACCAAACTGATCACTCCTATTGCTCGGATGGCTCTCCTAACCCTTTTCTGCTTGTCCATCCGCCGTTTGTGCAGGGAGAAGGCAATCCGGGCTGAGCAGAACAGCAACAACAGCCAGGGCAGGAAGAACTCTGCAATGAAGGCCACATAGTGTACTTGTAACCCCAAAGGGACTGCATTGTATGAGCTGAAGCTGCGACACAGGGAGACATTACCATCCTGGTAGAGGAGGTTGGTGGTCAGCAGCGGTATCCGAAGGGCGATCACAACAGTCCACATCAGGCCTGTGAGCCAACCCGACTGAGTTAAAGTGATACGGCTGATGCAGTGATGCGGATGGACCACTTTAAAGTAGCGATCCAGTGCCACAACTGTCATGAATGCAATACTAGCAGAACGATTGACAGCCAGCATGAAAAGGTTCATGCGGCACCAGACCTGTCCAAACACCCAGTATTCCCCTCGGATTTCCAAGTCAATGCGGAAGGGCACACTGATGAGGAGCAGGAAGTCAGCTAGAACCAGATTAAAGAGGAAGAGAGTGTGGGGTTTCCAAAACTTCATGCGGAAACAGAAAATCCATAAAGCTACTAGGTTTACCGGCAGACCCACAATCATCTCAATTATCATGACAATACACATATACACAGCTCCAAAGTCGGCAGTGGACTGGCAGTGCATGAAAGTATCATTCTTCATCTCAGTGCTAACAGTCACCGAATCCATTTCAGCTGGTCTCTCGGGTTTTTCCACTGCTTGAGACTTCTGAAGAGGAGAAAAGAAGAGAGAAAGGTGTTTTAGACTTTCATATTTCATGGGTCAAATAGTTAAAGTAAAAGTGTTGCAGCACTTCGTCTTCTGCTTGACAGACTGTGGTTTGGATTGTTCATCATTTGTACTTTGCTTTGAGCAAAAGCATCTGCCAAATGAAAATAGTGTAAGTAAATGTAATTCACTTCATCACTTTATGGCGAACCTGCGACCTTCGTGCTGTGAGACACGCACACTACCTGCTGCACCACCGTGCTGCCCATCACATTTTTTCACACCAATAAAAAATCTGACTGCTGGTGTGAAATTGTCTGCTAACAGAGTTTCGCTTGTTCCTATCTATTCATGCTTTCTAAAACACTGTACAGTTCAGCTGCCTTCATATCGCAATGCCAGTGAAGCGATACACCAGTGATAAACTGTTATTGAAAAGTTAGCAGTTTTTTTAAAGGTTGAACCTCAGCTCAGAATACAGAAAAGGTTTCCATTTCAGCACTCACCAGAATCCTGATGTCCTCAGTTGTCTCTAAAAGACCTGAAGATGCTTCTTCTCAGAGGTCAGGGTTGGCTTAATCGGTGTATTCAGCAGACGGACACAGCAACGTGTTCAATTCCCCCAAGGTAATGAAAGTGATCTCGAGACAAGATCCTTACAGGATTCTGTGTATAAAAGCTGCCTCCCCCTGAGGGCTTGTCATAACATGAGAGTCATGATGGTTCCAGGGAAAAGATGCTGTGAGACAGTCACTTTTGGTATTTGAGATCAGAGCTGTGTAATATTTCAAAGTAGCACCTTTGTCACACTTTGGTTTCCTGCTTTTTGTGCTGTATTTCAGTTTTTCAGGGAATGCTGTGCTGATTAATGAGAATTCCTAATTTAAAAAATGGAAATTATTGAGAGAATGATTTGTTGACAGAAGGTTGTTGTTATTGGTTTTGATGACACACATACACAAATTCACCTTAGTACCTCAGAATCTGAATTTCCACTTCATTGTTAAACAATAAAGCATCAGTTTACCTATTTTGACCTTTTGATTTTATCTCATCCACCTCATCTTATCGTAGCTACACAAGTCAAGACCTCAGCTCCTTACAGCACTGTCCCGCCTCATCTCAGGTTCCCTCTCACCTTGACTCATCTCATGTGATCTTTTCCACCATAACTTCCTCTTGCATCAATTCCACACATCAGGTCATCTCATCATACCTGTGTAAACCAACTCATCTCAGATTTTTTTCACAGAATTTTATCCAACTTCATCTTATATCCTCTGAACTTATTTTGTCACATCACCTCAACCCATCTCGAGCCATTTCATCTTGACTCAGCTGATATCGTATGTATACTGCATGCCTCATCTCATTTCATCACACCACACTGCTCACCCCACAGTCACTTCACTTTCATCCATTTCGCCTCGAATTTTCATCCGATTTACGTCACCACAACTCCTCACCCCACATCTCATCAAATCTCATCACATCCCATCTCTCATCGTCTCACATCACATCTCACCTTCTCTCATCGCATCACCTTTCATCTTTTCTCATCTCATCTTCTCCCATCTCATCACCTCACCTCTCATCCCGTCTTATTTCCTCTTAACTCACCTTCTCTCATGTTCACCTCATTACATCGCAGCTCATCACATCTTATTGCATCTTCTCTCATTTCTTATCATCTTTGTTTATGTCAGTTCATTTCAATGTAATTTGGGTCCAGTCAGTTTACCATACCAGAACTCCACACTGATGATAAGCGACTTGAGAGGGGCAGTGTGCGGAGGCTCTCTGAGAGAGAATGCCAATTTCCCTAACTAAATATTCTTTGCTGACAATTCATTACACAACAATGCAAAGCAGAGACAGAGAGAGTCAGCCCAGCTCACCACTGTGTGAACAGACCAACCTTTGTCAGCTCGATAATTTTATGGTCATTGACTCCCATACAGCCGTGCAGTGCTCCTTCCCAGCCCTGAAGGTGTGTTTGCTACTATCACTGGACTCTGATCCAGAGCTCCACCATGTCTCTAACTGTTTTATTAGAGCACACACAAAACAAACACACAGGGCCCAGCATTGGCACCATATCAGGACTGACATCTGCTCTCAAAGACACTTTATGGATGCATTGTATGCTGTGCATGTGTGAAACTACTGGTAGAACTTGGCAGCTATTTATACAGTATGTGTTTATATCTGTGTTTGCAGCTTTCTCAGCACAAGTCTTCAGTGCTGTTAGTGCTTAATGAGTAAATTCTAGTTACTAATTTATCTCGCTGCAGATGGATGACTAATGACCTTTATCAATTAATATTTTTTATAGGTATCCTAAATCTCTTTCCTGCAGCTGAAACTTGTAATCAATGAATAACAAAAATTAACATTACACATTTACAGAGAGGTTAACAATAAACCTGAAATAAATCTAAAATATAATTATCCAATAATTATTCAACACTAATCAAATACAACATTTTTTTTTAATCTACTCATTAAATAACACAAACCTGACATATAATTTGATGGTGAAAATGCATTGAAAATTGAGCTTTACAAAGGCACAAATGCAGACCTACAATAACAGTACAACTGGAACACAGCAGACAGTTACTATTAAAAAATAGTAACTGAAGGAAAAACCAGTAAAGCATCTTGAAATATTATATATGAATATTTATGAAGTTAAAACATTTTTGTCTGAAATATGATCTTGCGAATGTCCAAAATTTATCAAGATCGCTGATAGGAGTGGGCCAAAATGTCACAACTTCTATTTGAAAATATTTTAAAAACAATGTGGATACATAAGCACAGATTCAATCTATCAATAAGTGGATATTTTGACCAGCTTCCGTCATGCACCCACCCACTGTGGTTCACTGATAACCTCCAAGTTTGCCCCACAAAAACATATTTGCACACCTACTGTAAGAAACTATTGATGCAGCCACAGTCTCCCTCTGTGGCATCAATACTTTTATTGGTACTACGTACACACACCATTTTTTTATCCTCAGGTGGTCCAGGTTTGCTTCCTGGGTCCCTCCCTTGGTTCACGACCTCAGCCAGTGACAGAGACATCACTGTTTCGCTCTGATAACATGGAGCCGCTTAATGTTTAGCCCAAGATCCGCAGTCACACACACACACACACACACAGACACACACACACACACACACACACACACACACACACACACATGCGTGTACAGGGAAGGAGAGGGATTACAAAGGTACAGAGACCCATATGCTGCCCAGGGATGGAGGTGAGAAAACTCAATATGAAGAGAATGAAGGGTAGTAATGATCAAGGTGAGTATTACTGCTGTTTATTATGTTTGTTTAATAACTGTAGGAGGCCACGCTTTGAGGCTTAACATGGCATTTGTTGTCATTGCCTCATATAATATTTGTTGAAATTAATTAAGTGATGGAATTGGATGCAATGCTACTGCAAGACCACTGCTGACTCCATCTTACTCTGATTTCCTGACAGTAGTGGTCATCACGTTGACTTGCCGTTGATAAATGGAACTTTTTTCAAGTGCAGAGTGGAAAGCTGTTGAAGATTTCCCAAGCCTTTAATTTGCTAATCTGGGCTACATCCCTGTTAATCCACATTAGAGCCTGTATACTCTGCTGTGTGTCCTGTGGAGGAGGGACAAAACACGACTGTATGCTCACTGGAGGTATTATAATGTGGGGAAGAAAATCTAGATAAAATGGGCCTCTCCAAAAGAAGTTACATCACCTGTAATTTACCTTTTGTGAAATTTAGATATATCTTATGTTTATTTAAACTGAAGTTTATGGTAAAACAGAGGTATAATTTAGCGATAGCAGGCATTGGAACAGAAATATATCATTTTAACCTCTGCACTTATGTTAAATAATCAAACTCACAGACATATCTTATACTATCTATGATAGAGGGGAATGTACTTTTATTATTTGGCTAATTTCTAAGCCTATAGTTCATCTTTTGACTCTAAACTCTAATAAATCTTAAAGTAGGGTGTCAACATCACTTTTGCCCCATTTTCAGTATCTTGTTAAAGTCTCCAAATGGGCCTCAAACGTAGAGTAATTACAGTGTGTTTGTGACAGGGATTGATGTTGAAGATGAAGCCCCAGCAGAGCCGTGTGGGAGCACCTCAGGTCGTCCTCTCTCCGCTGTAGTTCGTCTCTACGTGTACGCACTGCATGGCTGCCTCTGTGAGGTGGCCTTCACTGCAGTGTGGGACTGGTGCAGCACACGGGACAGAAGGCTGGCAGGTCACAGCAGCCTGTGGGCGCTGCCTATGTATGCCACTGCAATCTACCTCATGGAGAGTCTGCGAGCCCGGCTGCTGGCTCAGCACCACCCGCTGCCAGTGCGTCTGCTGTCCTACACCGTGTTCATCTACCTGTGGGAATTCAGCTGGGGGGTGGGACTGAGGCTGCTGGGGGCCTGTCCCTGGGACTACTCAGGTAATAGGTACAACCTGGGAGGACTGGTGACTCTGGAGTATGCACTGCCCTGGGCCGTGGCAGCATTTATAGCAGAGCAGCATGTGATCAGGAACACTCTGAGGATAAGGCTGCACAACTGAACTAAACCTGGAATCTTGTTTTCCAAAGCAACAACAAAGCATTGAAGGACATTGCTTTCAGAACAAAACCACAATTGTGAGTTTTTCACATTTTGATTTTAAACAGCTGGCGCACATGTTACACCTCCCTGACCGGTGTCAATAAATCTGGCAGCTTTTCATATTTCAACCGGTGAGTGTGCTTTGAAATAACTGCTGCATGTTAGGAGAACTGGCTTGGTAACATACTGACTGTATGACAGTTTCAATTTAACAGTTTGACATTTTGGTTGATCTGTTTTCTTGCCAAGAGATAGATGATGCACACCACTCTCATACTTGTCGGCCAGGAGACACTTTAGCACAAAGACTAGAAAAAGGGGGAAAGAGGTCGCTTGGACTAACACCGAAGTGTAAAAACAACACGTTGGGATTTTATGGGGTTTTTGTGCTGGCCTACAGTGTTTCTTAACAGGGCCCATCTGCCGGTTGCCACGTATTGTTCCAGCATGCGATTCCCTGTAAAATGAAATTTTAATATTTCTGTGTCTGAATGAATGAAACAAATGAGAAATGTGAGTTAATTCGTGAGCTTTAGGATATTTTAGAACTTTGGACAGACCAGGCCAGCTGTTTGCCCCTGCTTTGAGAGTGGTGTTGACTTTCTCACCTAAATCATAGCAGGAAAGCGAATGAGTGTATTTCCCCAAATCTCAAACTATTGCTTTAAAAATGAGATTATATGAAATGAGCTCAGATTTGGCCTGTCCAGTCCCTGAATACAAAACTAAATGATCAGCATCAGTCTCTTAAAAGTTTAAAGAATGTGGAGTACAAGTTGTAGGCCAGAGTTGGAGTCAGAGCAGCGAACAAGCAGACATATAAATAATAATCTGAAACAAGCAGCTCTCCACTCAGCAGTTCAGAATCAGACGCAAACCACGTAACAGTCGCTGAAAATTCAGTACAAATAAGAATCCATGCAGCGGAGTAGTCCTGTCACAAATTTTGTTTGATTAGATCATTAATCCTGTCTTCTTCCTGCAGTCTTAAGCATTTTCATTTGTACAGTCTACATTAGAAAACATTGTGAAATATCCAGAAGAAAATCTCTCATTCTGCTCTGCTCAGAGCTCTGATGTAAACAGGAGATCTTTGGGGGAAACCCCACAACAAAAACACTACTCATACAAATCCAGTTTGACTGCCTCGGGCTGCAGAGTGAATAGCTTTATGTCCCAGCTTACTGTCAGTTTAATACATGAATAAATACTAATAGAATTTATACTGACATAAACAGATCATACTGTCCATGATGACATATAATAGCATACATTTAGATGTGATCCATGTGTTTTTGCTGTGGAATTTTTCCCACAGCCATAGCTGCACCCATTACTGGAAGACAGTTTCCTACTTCAGTGGAAAAATCTGTCTTTCACAGTTAAATCTGCTCTGAAATCATGCTCAGTCAGTTGTGGGTTTCTCAGAGTCACATTGTGTTGATAAGAATCTGGCAAGCCGAGCATGGCATACGACACCTGAACATCATTTAACAAAATGATGCTTGTTCCCAACGCTTGTTGAAACTTGTGTCTGACGTCCTCTCAGCCAATAGGATTATTTCCCCTTTTTTTCCTCAGCTTTTCTTCTTCCAGAGAAATCTACGCACTGTTTCAGAGTTTAGAAGGCAGTTGGATTGGAAGGCTCAGTTCCTGTGTGAAGGGGAGTGCAACACTGCAGACAGCAGAGAGACAAACACTGCAGAAATGCGGAAATTGGACAGTGAAAGTCAAAAACTGTCAGGGCGAATGTTTATTAAGATAACTCATCACACCTCATGGTTTTTTCTCAGATATTTATTTATTAATTTGATGTAATTAATGTACATAACTGAGACAAAGTGCAAATTACAGTTTCACATTCAATAGCTTTACTCACTGTATGTGATGATACACAATATGCTTTTATTACTACACCTACGTTGACTTCTTCTCCCCACCTGCACAGAATAGTGTATACTGTAATACTGAATATTTCATGTGTGTGTGTGACTTGGCAGGTGATGCTCAGGGTCTCTTCCGCTCAGGGTTTTGGACCACAAACAGGGCGACGGTCCCCTTGTCTCTTTGCCACTGGTAGCTACGGAAGAAGAAGCAGTGTTAGGATTTGTCTGAGGTAAAAAATTAAATCTTGATCTCAGCTTGTTACTGTCAAATAACATCGTTAAAAATATGTGAGGCTAAACTGCAAACTTTTTGACTTAATAGTATGTACACTGGCTGGAGGAGCTTGTCATTAATATGAACTCACTGGGTCTGTTCAGGAATGAGTAAACTGTCTCCTGCAGAAAGGGTGAGCTCCTGCTGGTTCATAGTCACTCTTGAGGAGCCCTCCTAAGAGACAGGGAGGAGGAGATGGAAAAAATGTAGGTTACACGGATACAGGGACAGAAGCATCTCCTGGGAGGCTGGTTGGGTGTAGGAAGCTACAGGAGGAACAGTGCATTTAGAGAACATACCATCTGCCAAATCCACACATCACTTTGCCGTACCGACATCTCTGTCTGTCCAGGTCCAAACAGCATGGCCTGTCAGGGGCATAAGATGGAGCGTTATAGCATCTTTGGATCTCTTCCATATCGCCATCATCATCTGCAGCACATCACAATGTCAGCGCTGTGGTTTGTCCTTTTGTATGTGCTTTATGCACCTCATTAAGTGTCCCTTTATTATAATTTTTGGAGTTTTCTACATGTTTCTCGGGTAAATGTTAGGTTGTGATTTGAAAATTGATACTAGACTATGCAAGTTTTCATTCGGGCTGGGTATTTGAAATTTTTCACTAGTCCTGCCAATATGACACCTGAATGTTGCTCCTCCTCAGGTTTCTTCCTCATAGAAGAGTTTTTCTGAGAATAAAGTGCGTCGTATGTTATACAGATTGTGAAGCCCCTCGAGGCACATTTGTTATTTTGGGTTACATAAATAAAATTGACTTGACTTTAAAAAAGTAGTCATACAAGAGCTTTTCATGAATTAAAGAAAATAGGCAAAAAAAAAGGAAATCCAAGGAAGCGTTCCATGCCAGCTCAGTAATATACAGTTGTTAATACAAATGTTATGGACACATTTTTTTTGATAGCAAATAAGACGTTGAGACAGTAGAACTGCTATGAAAACACATCTGATAATATCAGCTCTCCTACCTCTGTCTCAAACTGAGCTCCGAACATGTCGATGGGCCCGCCGCTGGCCAGGGACGGCCTCTGTTTGTCCAGCCAGTCTTTGAAGGAGAAGGGCGACATCACGTTCATGGTGTTCATCTGGAACGGAGGCTCTCTGAAGGTTTCATCTGTTCATCCAAACAGGATCATAACTCTGGTTAGAAGTTGATTTGATTTTAGATTAATCACAAGAAAAGAGACGCTCACCTGGATCTGGTTTTCCTGTTTTGCACTGCTTTGATGCCATGAACCTGCACATAAAGTCAACCAACAACAGCAAACTGGATTAAAAGAAACAGCCTGATCTGATGGAGAGTGTGAATGTGTGCATAAGAATGAAGATATCTTACTCTTTGATTATTGGCACCAGTTGGGTTCTGAGATCCTGGCAGTAAAACCATTTCTCAAACAGGACAGCAGTGCTGTTGTCCACATAGTACCTGAAAGCACCATGCACACTAATGTTAAGGATGCTTTGAGTTCTTACATACAAAATATTTCCGTTTTATTACTTTCACATTCAATCCTGTGGTTTATTTGGTCAGAGTGTAACAAAACAGGTCTTTCTATGACCTGCCATAGCCAACTGTGTTTTTGCTAAACCCTTAATGATTTCTTCTTCTTCTTCTTCTTCTTCTTCTTCTTCTTCTTCTTCTTCTTCTTGTCACACAATTCTCTTTTCCCCTCGCACACAACCATCAAAATGTAGTTTAAAAAACATTTAACACAAGTGCAGCCATGGAGGGACAATAGATGGAACTGTTCCAAGTTCATCTTGTTATTGGAACGTCAATCTTTTTATTATTATTATTTGTCTTGTTTCCCTGCTGTTAGAGGGAGATGAGGAAATAAAGGAGAGAAGAGAAGGAGACACAGTAGTTCACCTCAGGCAGTCAGTCTCAGTCAGCAGCCGTCTCCTCTCCACCACCAGTCCCACAGTGTTGGCCAGTCTCTGGGGGGAGTGGGGGATCCGAGCGGGCAGCAGGAACATCTACAAATGGAGAAGAAATTAAAGGAATTTCTGACAAAGTACTGTGCTTGTATATATGACCAGTTTATTTGCATTAGAAGAAAATAACACACTTTAAGCTGATGATGGAGTGAACTATAGTCATTTCAGTTGGACTCCATATAAAGTAGTGACACTTTATAATTGACTTACTATGCAGAATACACAACCATGCCAAAAAACAGTATATGAAAACATATTATAGCTCACCTCTCCCTCTCTGATATGCACATCCTTGTGTTTGCCATTTTCAATCACCTTCAGACACATGTCCCCCTTCAGCTGGTAGAACAACTATTTCAAACAGAGAATGGAAGATAAAAGGAGAAATATTATTAAATTAAAGGGGAACTGCACTGATTTTACACACATTTACACATGAAAGGCACTTTACAGGTCTTGCACAATACTACAGGATATGTAAAAAGCGTGGCGATAGAAAGAAGTGAGCTTTCCACATCTCTGTGGCCTGTTATTAACATTAACATAATATTTAAAGACCATTCTCAGACGGCAGATAGGAACACTCTCTCTATTCTAGCTACAGCGGTAACCAAGGTCTTATAGATAAACTGTACACCCATAGACAGGACAAGCATTCACATTTTTAATAAGGAATTAGGTCAAAGTGTCCTCAGTTAGAGGGGTGGAAGTCAGGGAATACGTGGGTATGGTGGGAGCTAATGTTTGGTTTTGACTATCCAATAGACTACCACAAATGTAGAAGATAGGTATAGAATATCCATAATAGGGAATAATTCAAGGAGTAGAAGGGAGAAACGTGATGTTGGAGGTGTTAATACACCCCATTAGAAAGGACATCTTCAGGATTTGGTGTTCCACTACCTTGGTTCACTTGTGGACATTGTACTGCTCTTCAACTTCTCCTTGATGCATCAAGCCTGCAATAAATACTTCTGCATAAGACATCTGAAGTCTCCTGGTGAACTCCTTCCTTCAGCTCACAAGAATTTCCACCACAATTTTGCCGTGACAAACAGGATCTCAACATAACAAGACTGGTAAGTGCAATAGAAAGTTTGCTTTGCTTTGCCACATCCGTGTTTGACAAGATCAAACGGCAGTATCAGCTGAACTGTGACTTCAGCCGGACTCCTGGCTAATTTTTCTGAGAGCGTTGCTTGGGGCGAATGTGCCATGCAAACTTCCCAGTGGGAAGTCAATCAAGAGTGCTAAAAGGTTTTGAAATGTAAAGATTAAGTGAGCTGATGTGACTGGATTGAATGTGGTTTTACATTTATAGAAGTATTACAACCTTTGAAAAAGATCCTTGCATTGAAAAAACTAATGTCAGTGGTCAAATGGTGAAAGTGAATAAACATTTGTGAATACGGTGGTCTCTGGGGCAACCCTGGGTTAAGGGATAAGACCCACAGTGAGACTACACCCATGAGAAGACATTCTGGGGCGGCTGAGAAATGCTTGCTTTGGTGTAATCAAGACCTGTGATGAATCTGTAAAAAAAGAGAGAAATTCTCTTGCGTCTGAGAACCACAGAAAACAGAGACACCAGATGAAGAGTTCTTATAGAGATTTATCCTGATAAACTTCAGAAATTGTACAACTGATACAATGATAAAGCAATTTTAAACACTATGGAGATTTAGATGCTGTTGAAGTGTTTGTTGACTTAATATTGTTTGCTGTTTGAAAACGCCATTAATAAATTAAGGTCAAAGCTGTAAAATGGGTAATCAGTCCACAGCTGAGGTTAGAAATAAATCCTTGAAGAATTGGGCAAAACATGCTAATGCAGCAGATGGTCAAGAGGAAAATATTTGAATCCAAGAGAACAGTCCACCAGTGGTAGGCAAATACAAGATAATTCACAAAATGAGACATGCTCACACGAGGCAATGTTCTCTCCAAGATCAGCTGCTGGAGTAGTACGAAGACAGAGAAAACGACGCTATGCGATGCCTTTCACTGCACTCATGTGAACGGACAAAGGGTGAATGGCCTTATGAAGGTTCTTTTGAGGAACGCAAGCTGCGACTGGCTGAATTAATGACAGATGATCGCAAAGGAAATCCAAGATGGGATTACAAATACATGAGACTGTTGGAGAATGTGGCAAGAGGCTCGCAAAGGCAGGGACAGAGTGGTATGAAAGTGACAGTGAATGATGTTTCTATACTAGTAGAGTTGAAAGAGACCATAGGCAAATGTGCTGCTTGTTTCGCTCCTTGTCGTGTGCCTTTGTTAGAGGCAGCATTGAAAACTAGAGCTGCAGAAATGGCAAAAATTAAAGAACGACACCAGAATGACATCGCAGCAAGTGTGAAATCAATGATGTGTTGTTGGTGGGGCATAAAGGCAAACCCACCTCAGACAGCATGGTGACAGTACTGATTGAGGCACATCTACCAGTCCCAGTTCAATCAGGTAGGAATGATATGTGTTCCAGGTCTGTGAATCATGACAGAAATTATACGACTTTGCTCTATCCCAAAATACGTAGTGAATCAGTAACACCCTCTTCACACCACTTAACCCCCCTCTGCTCCACTTCACACACTACATTCACCTCCCCCAATGTCACTCTACAGGAGCACCCCCCACCCCCACCATGACTTCTCCAGTGCTTTGAGCACAATCCAACCATCACTGCTCAGGGGGAAGCTGGAAGGAGCCGGCATAGACTGCCACCTGGCTGCATGGACCATCGACTACCTCACCAGACCACAGTATGTGAGGCTTCGCGACTGCGTGTCTGATGTGGTTGTTTGCAGCATGGGGACTCCACAGGGGACAGCGCTCTCCCCTCTCTTCTTCACCTTCTACACATCAGACCTGAGACACAACACTGACAGCTGCCACATCCAGAAGTTCTCCAATGATACAGCCATCGTTGGATGCGTACCACAGGGGAACAAACCGGAATACAGGGAGATTGTGGCCAACTTTGTCGACCGGTGTGAACCGAATCACCTGCCTATAAACGCCAGCAGGACGAAGGAGATGGTGATTGATTTCCGAAGGACGGTACCACGGACTACACCGGTGAACACCCATGGTTTGGACACTGAGATCGTGGGGGATTACAAATACCTGCCCAATGCATAGAGTTGAGCAAGGAGAAGCTCGGGGCATACGTAGGTACGGTGGGAGCTACTGTTACCACAAATGTAGAAGATAGGTATAGAATATCCATAATAGACATTTCCCCTCGCGGGACTAATAAAGGAATATTGAATAGGGAATAATTCAAGGAGTAGAAGGGAGAAACATGTGATGTTGAAGGTATTAATACACCCCATTAGAAAGGACATCTTCAGGATTTGGTGTGGCACTACCTTGGTTCACTTGTGGAAATTGTATTGCTCATCAGCTTCTCTTTGGTGCTTGAAGTCTGCAATAAATACTTCTGCATAAGACATCTGAAGTCTCCTGGTGAGCTCCTTCCTTCAGCTCACAAGAATTTCCACCACAGGCGCCAGGTTTCGACAAAGAATGTGTGGAATGAAAAGGATGGTATCTCTGTTTCTGCTGCATCAATTGCATGACTGTATTATCATATTCAAGACCAAAAATGACCTGATTCTGAAAATGCTACTCAAGTATCACTGCTGCGTAACATCTTGTTGCATGTGCCTGTCACCTGACCACCCTTTATACATGAATACTGTACACTTCAAAAAGTCAAACTGCAAAGGATGCCAACAACAACAGGACCCAGAAGAATGTAATAGTGGCAGCCGACCAACATAATTCCACCAAGCATTGCAACATTGTGGAGGAGTTTGTCCTTGTTAGTCGGGGGAAGAGTCCTGCTTTGAGAAGCAGTCATTCTGTGGGACACTAACAGTAGGGAGTTTATTTAGGAAGTTGACCGTGAATATCAACCATTCAGTTCAATGTAAAACATTAAATCAAGACCTGAAGGCTAAAATAACAGCAGAAATTTATTGTCCTCCAAGTTTACATTAAATAATCTAAAGTTATACTTTATGCAAAATGAATAAGTACTTCTCTCTTACCTCCTCCCCTTCCTCAATATGATAATCCTTCCTGGTATTAGGACCTCCAACAAACATGATGTTCAGCTGGGAAAAGTGCCTGAGGAAAAAAGGAATTAAAGACAACAATGTGTTCACTGCATGTCCTCAAACAGTCAGCTGAACTTTATTCATTGTTAATTTGTCTGTGCAAAACTGTGCACTTATTGAGATTTACAGAGATTTTCAAGCTGAGTTGTGCAGTTACTGATTATGCAGCTCCATGTGGAATCCACTACGTTGTTGCAAAGAAGAACCCACTGCCATTGTACACATACTCACCAATGTAGCTCAGATCAAAGTGAAATTACTCACATGAGCTTGTTGCACACTGGTGGCAGGAAAGCATTCTGATTCTCTGCAATCCAGTCTTCTACATTCACAATCATTTTTGAAGCTGATGGGCTTTTTGCTGCAGTATTGAGCCTCTCTGTGTAGTCTGCTGGTCTGACTGGTTTAAACAATCTGACTGATACTGAAAGTCCAAAATGCAGAAGTGGGGGAGGAGTTCCGTTTCCCAGACGAGGTGAAACATTAACATTATATGTAACATAGTGTCCTGCAGTGACTCTGTAACCCACTGGAATCCTTCACAACACTCCTGAAGTCAAGCTGACAACCACTGTGTATATGCATTAGCTTTCTCCTGGAGAGTCTAAAGACTTAAACTAACAGGGGGATGCAGGTCTGCCTCTCTGGGATGCTAATATCAGAACTTTAATATTACAAGCAATAAAACAAACACAGAAATGGGTTTAAAATAACAGAGAATAGGCATGTATTAGGTTAAAACATTTTTTTTTTTTACTTAGCCTACAAGTGGATGAAGGTCAGTGATCACAACTACTTATTTGAGGATATTTCATACCAAATGTAATAATGTCAACTGTCCACTAGATGCAGCTGTTTAACCTGGTGAGGTTAGATACAAACTGTGGGCTCCCATTATTTCCACAGTGCAGCATCTTTTCTTTAGCATACATCAAATTATACATTTAGCATTAGGCATTTTAACAACAGCAATTTGAGTATTAGAATTGTTAGTTTTTCTCCTATTTAAAACAAATGTTGTGGCCACACTACTACTGTATATGTTGCTGAGGAATTATGATTCTCAAGTGAGATACTACGTTGAGAATTTGAGTGTCCATTGACACGACACAGAATGGCTTAATGAAATTACATGTTTTCTGTTACTGCAATCTTTTTTTGGAGCTCAGTGAGGAAAATTTTGTTAGGTGCTGTGACACGAATGACCTCCACCCAAGCACAGACAGGCACGAAGGGCTGGTAGAGGGAGAACGGGGAAGACTGTCAAAGATGGTTCAGCCATGCAGTTGCAGAGTATCTGTTATCATATCAGTCTCAGCTACAGCAAACAGATAATTATCACCTGTCATCGTTTGTTAGGTCCTAAAGTTACCATTTGATACACGTCATCATTTATTCATACATATTATTTGGCTTAATACCTTTATTTTGCATTTCTTTCCATTTAGCTTATTTTTTCTGCGAGATGGCCCTCCCTGGTGGAGACAAAGGTACACAGCAATAATAAATGCAACTCAGCAGTTCACTTGCGCACATGAAATGTATTATTTTGCATTGCTATTTTTATCTCAACAATTCCCAAAAACATATGTCATGTATGTCATTGTGTTATAACTGAAAACAATTTTATTGAATACATGAAGAAATATACAATAATCCTCTATTAATCCTGCAGTGGGGAAATATGCAGCATTACCACAGGCAAGCAATAGCAGGAAGAGAAAAACAAGGAATGAGAGAAGAAGTAAACAATATAATAAGTTAAAAAAGACAGTGGTTGAATTGAACATTATTGCACATAGTAAATACTGATGTTGCACAGTTTAGTATACAGTAGTATTGCACCCAAGTGAACCGTCAGATTGTGTGTGTGTGGTCTACTGGGAGCAGTGTTGATTGTAAAGTCTGACAGCAGCAGGAGGGAAGCACCTGCAGTGTCTCCTTCACACACCGCAGGTGAAGCAGCCTGTCACTGAAGGAGCTGCCCAGTGTCCCAGGACAGAGCTGGCCTTCTCAACCAGTCTGTTAAGTCCCATCCTGTCCCAGCAGACCACTCCATAGAAGGTAGGTGGTGCCACCACAGAGTGAAAACAGGTCCTCAGTCGTGCCCCCTGCACGGAAAAAGACTCTGCAGCAGACACAGTCTGCTTTGCTCTTCCTTGTATTGTGCATGTATGTTGTCAGTCCTGTTCATTGTTCAAATGAACACTCAGGTACTTGTTAGATTCCACCATGTCAGAGTCTGATCCCTGGATGTTCACTGGTGGAGGAGGACAGTGTGTGCACCTGCTGAAGTCCACCACCAGCTCTTTGGTTTTCCCTGCATTCATCTGGTTCCACTTGCACCGATCCGCAAATCCCTGAGTCAGTCCTCTGTGCTGCCTGCTGTCCCCATCTGTGACTGTAACTGTTACAGTAACTACATCCATTACATTATGCTTAATTCGTAAATGACCACTGTAATGATAGGCTTAACATATAGTTGGTTTTCCAAAAAGTTTTTGAAGAAAACATAAGTTATTGTGTCTAACTTACCTGCAAACATAGCCAATACTGACTTGCGTAAATCTGCCCGACGTATCCTCTCACCAAATTGTTATACTTCAGCTGTTACGCTGCCTCAGTTTCAAAATATTTAATCATGAATGTCTTGATATATCTCGCATTTTACGACTTCAAACCCGCCTTGTGTGTTCACCGAAGCTAACATGCCTCATATAGTTGTGCTGGACCGTGCTGAGCTGCACGGCGTCAGGCCCTGGTCACGTGATCCGTGGCCTCAGTGAAGGTGCCTGCTTCCCGACGATGGTGGTTGCTCAGCGTGCTGCACGCAGACGTTGCCCCGACAAACGCCGTTCCATTTGTAGTTTTGAATATTAAAAAAAGGCCTAACAGGAATTAAACGCGCGTTTAGCTGCTAGCATCCAAAAAACCCTGACCGTTTTGTAAATGACCGAGGTATGCATGTTCTTTCAGGCTTACGAGCTGATACGTTATCTTATAAGAAGTGATTCCGGTTCAGTGGGAAGGTTTGAACTGCTCTCTGAAAAGTGACCATTGTTGTAATCAGGTCGAGGCTGTTATCATTTCCACTTGCTGACTTTCTTAGTTTTTACGGGTTTAAAGCAGAAAACAGCGCAAGCTTTTTAGAGTGTCATGAAAGAAATGTCAAGGTAAGTCATGCATGAGTCACATTTTCCATTTGTGAACATTTTTGTCCGCGTTTAAGATTGTCCTAAAGAATAGGCTAAATGCTAACGTTAGCCAACTGTCACAACAACCAAACAAGGCCTGCAGCTACCGTTTGTTGGCTAGCTTGCTCGTTTGTTGTTGAGTAACTATAGTGTAAATATGCCTAGCAAAATGGATGGGTTTCACTTGTTGTTTTTGCCTGACAAGATGCCAACTCTTAACAGGGTCTAACAGGAAAGCGAATCATTTGTTAAGCCAATTCTTCCGTAGCAACCAGCTAACGTTTGCTAACTTGCTAAATTAGCCAATTTGTTAGCGCGTCCAACCTGTTTGTAGCCTCTCTGCTAATGTTCGTTCGCCAAAAGTTGCACATTTCATACACGTTTCTGCAAATTTGCTAAATTCGCTTCTCAGATTTTGAATTGCATACAACTAAGTTACTGAGTCATCATTAAGCTTGTTGTTTAAGTCATGTAAATTAAGCACGTTGCTGTCAAAGTATGTTGCTAACCTGTGTTTACACATGGGTCCGCGGTAAGAGAAAGAAGAACACAAGGAATGAACAACACCTCACAAATTTTGGCAGTGGTTAGAAAATGTCTTGGCCTTAACGTGGCACCGAATCGTCTGTTCACATCCGGTTTGTTATTTATGTCACGTTTTTTTTTAGTAATTTTTATGTGGAAAAATGAACATAGTAACGTTGTAGCTGTCATGCATTGCGCCTTGTTCCCATGTCGTGTTCCCTCGCAGCACCATGCCTGGTGGGCAGCAGCCTCAGAAACACTATGGCATCACCTCTGCCATTAGCCTTGCACCCCCACGAGAAATAGACCACCAGTACACGAAGAAGCTCTGTGATGCTATGAAACCTTTTGGGGTGTTTGAAGATGAAGAGGAGTTGAACCATAGGTGAGGAACAGCAGATACAATTTTCTGTTCATCAAAACACAATTATTGGGCACATTGACTGCTTAAACTCACTGCAGAAATCACAACTGCATTTCAAAGGGGTGCACACAAAAACGTAAATATTTGTAATATAGTGCACCAGCACCTCTCTGGTAATCTCAACAAAAGTGGAAACTTTTAAACTTCTCAAAGGTTGCATTTATTATGAGGCTATTGTTGATCTGTCTTTTACATGTACTCATGACTTTGTGGTACCTAAATGCATAAGTCTTAATGATTGAATGAACATCATTACGTTGAATTTGTCAAGTATGTGTGATGTATTTATATTTTCATTCTCACTGTATGTTTAGTAAAAGGAGTGAATCCTGAATGAAGCGTCCGCTAAAATTTGTATCCTCTTTCAGACTTGCAGTTCTTGGCAAGTTGAATAACTTTGTTAAAGAATGGATTGCAGAGATCAGTGAATTAAAGGTAGGTTCTGTTGTGTTGTTCAATACCATCTAAGTAAAAGCTGTGATTTGTGATGTTTTATTGAGTCAGTGATGTTGAGCATTACAGGAGAGACACTAAATCTATTTTAAGCCATGAAGAGGAAAAATGCTAATCTGACTTGACTCTATATGCTTTTTACTCTGCAGAATCTTCCACCATCAGCTATAAGCTGTGTTGGGGGCAAGATATTTACATTTGGGTCGTACCGACTTGGAGTGCACACAAAAGGTATGACTGGTTGATACTTTAGTATTTCAGTCTTTGTTTTATTATGTATATTTATTTATGGCGGGAAGTTGTGTGATGAAATTAAACATCAACTGACAGCACCTGTACTGTGTGATAGGCTTTATTGACGTACAAAAGGAGATAGAGGTATCAGTACATTACTGTCACACAGCACTCGTCCCTGTCTATGCAGGCATGCATCATTGTTATTGAAAGTTCAGTTCACCATGACCACACTAAAGCACGGGGCTGGCATTGTCATATTCCTCTGCTATTGAGAGTGGTTTTGAAAAGACTGGTTTTGGAGTCTGAAAGCTGGGTCAACACTGCTTACTATAGACTAGAGGCATTGGTGTGAGTGTGATCTGAGTACCTCTTTGCTTTAAAGGACAAAAAAGTGTGATGAAGAAGTAGGAATTTTTTGAAAATACTTGTTTTTTCTTTTGTCACCAAACCATACAATGTTTTCCATTAATGTGACTAATTAAGAATGTTTCAAGCTAATCTTTAATATCAGTAATGGTGGTGATTGTGCTGTTCTGTTCATGGATTGATCTCAGATATATAACCCCTGATCAATTTCAATGCTTTTTTTCTAATTATTCACTGCACTTATGGATTAATCAAATGTGAAAATTGCCAAATTACTTTCCTCCAAACCAGTTGACCCTCTCCATATCAGTTGTGAGCTGCAGTGGACTGCACAGCAGAGCAAACAAATGACATGCAGGCCAGTAAAGTGAGCTGAGCCATTTTGAGTAAAAACTAAAGGTCACTTGCTTCATTTGTTCCACACCTCTGAACATTTTGCTGTTGGTTGAAAACTGTGTTTGAAGTTCTGTATCTCGTTGATGTTGGAGATGAAGAGAGGCTGTCCAAATCTTCAAACATTCCTAAATATATATCACACACGGTAAAAATGAATGCGTGGGACCGCTAATTTGTTGTCACAACTACTTTGAAGACATCAGGCATAATTCCAGTCTCCATGGACGACCCCCAAAAGCAGAATCTGAGACATTTAACGATGCACAAGCATTAGTGTGGAGAAATGGATATGGTTTCAGGACAGCAGATGCAAGATTTACACTAATCTCTAGTCTTACAAACAGAATTTCTTTTTCATTGTTACCTACCTTTTTAGAGGGTTCATAGAGATCACCAGTGTCTTGCAAAACCAGCTCTGATGTGTGGTTTAACTTCTTGAAAAAAAAAAAAAAAAAAAGACAGAAACCCATATATTTTTTTATATACTGGGACTGTTCGGAGCAGCGTCAGAATTGATTAGTTAACAAGTATTAAAAAACAGTATCTAAAGAATGCTGCACCTTATTTTAGCTGCTCTACTTGTTGTCAATCCATTATGTTTTATCACATGAACTCTGTGCAGCTTCAAATGTGGCAGCTTTGTTTAATGTTCTTATCAGATTTTTACTATAGTCACCAACCATTTAATCTACTGGGCAACGCAGATTACACTTACTGTTTCTTGCAGGAGCTGATATTGATGCCTTATGTGTGGCTCCACGCCATGTAGAGAGAAGTGACTTTTTCCAGTCTTTCTTTGAGAAATTGAAACAGCATGAAGAGATCAAAGACCTGAGGGTAAGTCTATGGCATTTTGTTATTAAAGCACAGGGTAGCAAGCTAGAGGCCTACATACAGGCCTCTGTGACAAAAATACCACGCTTGTCAAGTCATTTAGCGGTTAACCAGTATATTTAGTCATTTCCCAATGAATGGACCCCAGTTTCATCCCAGTGCTTGAAAAGTCAGTTTGTTCAGTCAAAGGTTTTTCAGTGAAAGTGGTGCAAGAGCAACAGACCATTTACATCACTGGCCCTGGGGAAGAACACTGTAGGAGAGTTGAGTTCACTGCACCGGGAATACATAATTATTCCTAATGTTGGTGTAGATGGCTGGATTACATATATGTGAGTCCAAGGCTACATCTACACTTACTTTTTCATTTTAAAATGCATAACCTTTGCTAGATTTACACTTAGCATCCTTACTACTCTGAATTTTAGAAATCTTAAATGGAGACTTTTGGAAATACTATTTGACCCCGTTTTAATTTGAAAACCCAGGGATTAAGTGTAGTTTGGACAGATGGACACAGACTTTTAGTAGTGGTAACATGTTGTGTTTGCTTCCTGATTTGTTCTTATCAGTCACTGCGTGTCCTTCCCTGATCCCTCACACTCATATCAGGTGACATTTTTCCATAAGAAATCAAACAACATCAGCCTGTATATATCTGTGAGCTTTGACTAGCAGCAGTTAATGCAACGTGGATGAAGAATGAGCTTTATTTGCTTTGTTGTCCTTGCTAGCAGCTGTTAAGTGAAATTATGCATTTTACTAGTTACTAATTGATGAAATGAAATGAACACACATAAGTGTGGATGTAGCATAAGTTTTCTTTTGCTGAATAGATAGAGGAATAAGAAAGGACTTTGTCAGAGTGGACAGTAATTTCTCAGCAGATGAGCGATACCCAGGAGCCGATGGTGTTGTTAGGC
The DNA here is from genome assembly GCF_051107435.1 of Chaetodon auriga. Lineage (NCBI taxonomy): Eukaryota > Metazoa > Chordata > Actinopteri > Chaetodontiformes > Chaetodontidae > Chaetodon > Chaetodon auriga. The sequence continues at coordinate 5,917,617 of NC_135084.1, read as the reverse complement.
GTGCTGGTAAACTGTTAATTTCCCAAGGTGTGTTTATTAACACCAGTGCTTCCCTTTATTTTTGTTGTGACACCAAATTACATTTAAAATAAATGATCAAATTAGCTTTTATTTGTTGAAGTTTTCACTTGCAGTAAAAAAGAAAAGTGTTAATCAAAAATCCGTTGTGGTATTTTCAATAGATGCCTGAGTGCACTTTTACTGGTTGATCAATGTTATTGAGAGTAACCCTGTGTTTCTGGGATATTATAAGAGGAGATGTAAATTTAGCTGAATCTCGAAGCCCCCAGAGACATTCATAACCACACTATGCTCATGTTTTGGGAATTTGAACCCACCCTCATTGAAATCTGTTATCAAGCACCTCCAAACATGTTCAAAGCACTCTACATGACATTCTCTCATGAGTAGCAGGCTGGAAGCAATACTTTACATGTCTTTGGAATACTACGAACTGAAAGTTTTGTGTTCTTGGCTTGATTTTCACTTCTTGTTCACTTGGTGTCTTTCACTCCATAATAACGTCAGTTAATCCCTTCACTTCTCCTTGTCTTAGTTTTGTTAGTGATCTTGTCTCTTTTGGTGCTTTTTTCAAGGCTGTTGAGGACGCTTTTGTACCAGTGATAAAATTCAAATTTGATGGAATAGAGGTAAGTGACTTTGGGTTACCTGCACATATGCTATTACATGACGAACCACCACTTCCACCACTAGGAAATAACATTATTACCAATTTGACAAAGCTAAACGTTTTGTCACTGAAAGAACTGTGATTCTAAAGATCACATCCCTTCAGCTGTAACTGTCTGCTACAATCGCCATGCAAAGAATTGAAAAAAATCCTTTCATACCTGAAAATGGCTTAGATGTAACTCTGCACCTTTACATTCATTCAGTGCACACTGATTTATGAATATGCAAATAGTTCCCGCCTCCATCTCGACTCACCCATCCACTGCTCGCCTGCAGCTTGAGGATACCAGTTCACCTTTGACTCTGCTCATCAAACACACAAACAAGGCTTTCTGGCAGCAAGCCATGAAGGAAAACTTGTCCCACATGCCATATGCACTTGAATTACCTAACCTTATCTTGCTGACACTATAATAGCAGCTTATGAGGACAACACATCATGTGACATTTTCTGTCTGTCAGCGCGAATGTCGCCACCATCTAATTCAGCAACTTAGATATCTGACAAACATTTTCAGGCATATTGTAGATTTGTTTGTTTGGAACCAGCCAACAGGTAAAACATAGTAAAATACACTCAGTGGTTGATCAACATGTTGGCTCTTACTCACTGCGTCCCCAGGATAAAGGATGGAACGGTATCTGGCTCCAGGATGAGTTTTGTGTCAGACTCCTCTGTTTTTGTGTAAATTTCTCAAAACTTAAGCATTTATGAAATTTCTACATAAAAACATTTAAACTGAGTCATTTAATAGCTCACCCCACTGTGCCACACTGCTTTGAACTACCGCCTGTGTTGTCCCTGATGTGTTTGACTCTAACTACCACCAAGTCTGGCTACCCTGAGCAGGATTGGCAGTTACTGAAGGTGGGTAGTTTATACTCTGTTTCATCATTACTTTGTTGCTTTGTCTCTGTCTCTGTTGAGTAGATTGACCTGCTTTTTGCCAGACTGGCCTTACAGTCTATTCCAGACAACCTGGACCTGAGGGGAGACTCCATCCTGAGAAACTTGGACATTCGGTGTATCCGCAGCCTTAATGGTACACTACATGCTTCTGTTTGGTTATACACATACAGTAGAGAAGTTGAGATTGACTTGAGGACTGATGCTGTTTTCTAGAGTGACAAGTCCAAGAGTAGAATAAGCTTATAGTGCATGACATTTACAGCAGCTAGTTGTGGCTGGTGTATGAATCTGAAGGACAGAAGTCTGTTTTCATCTGGAACTTAAACCTTCTCGTACAGGGAATGAATGCACTTTTCACAGTGGTTTGGGTTTCTGCTGTTGTTTCTTACAGGCTGTCGAGTGACCGATGAAATTTTGTACTTGGTGCCAAACAAAGAAAACTTCAGGCTAACATTGAGAGCCATCAAACTGTGGGCAAAACGTAAGTGGACCCAAAGGTTCTCGTAATGTCAGATGTACTTTTTCATTACTGCATCCATGTGTCATTAAGTATAATTTAAGAGCTGTTGTATCAAGTATATAAATGCTCTAAAAAGTGAGAGTAACACTGTTTTGTGTAGAATTATAGATATTTACCTCCTACAGGTATAGTTAATATATACTTAACAGACTGACACTGTGCTCGTCTTTTGCATTACGCCAGTGTTTTGAAGAAGTCACCGTCTGATTTTGACATGTCCTCTGCCTGCAGGTCGAGGGATCTACTCCAACATGCTGGGGTTTCTGGGTGGTGTGTCGTGGGCCATGCTGGTGGCCAGGACCTGCCAGCTCTACCCTAACGCTGTGGCTGCCACGCTGGTCCACAAGTTCTTCTTGGTGTTTTCCAAATGGTGAGAATTTCACACTTGAAGTTTAAACTTCATATTTGTCCTGTTCCACTTGATGGCAGTGTTTCACATTCTTCTGTAGTACCAGTTGTATTTCAATATTCACACATTTTGCTATACTTGTCATTTCTGTTATATAGGGAGTGGCCAAATCCTGTGCTATTGAAGCAGCCTGAGGACAGTAATCTGAATTTACCTGTGTGGGATCCTAGAGTGAGTATGACGCCGGTGTTTTATCTCTACATGTTTATGATGTTGTTATGCTGCCGTTCTGTCTGCTGCTGTGCAGGCACAGGAAAACACTTTCTGGACAGAATTAATCTGATGAATGAAAAGTTTGTTGGTGTTGTAAAGTTATCTCAACAGATGGCATCTAGCTACATTTATTTTCTCTTATTTCATGTCTCCTCATTCCTGTGTCCTCATGTGACCTGGAAATTGATCGGGTCCCATATATGAGTTCCAAAGCCCTTAACTCTGCTCGGAGGAGGCCTCCCAGAGCAGCTTGGAGCAAGGAAGACTTCCTCCGTGGACGTCTTTTATCAGACAGACACACCCCTTCAATAAAAATGCATTAGCAATTCAGTGGCACAACAGATCTGATGTGTGTCAAATGGCATCAGTCCGACACTGCAGTCATAAACTTGTGTGGACAGATCAATAACAGTACTTTGAGTACAGTGCAATAAATATTTGTTAAGGACACCTTTTACAGAGGCTTGCTTCAGGCTATCCACTTGAATTATTTTCCTTGGCCAGGGCTCTGATATATTTGTTTGGACTTCAGTTTTGTTTTTGCTGTTTTTCATAATATCTTAAATTTACTTGTCCCAAACTGATTGGTCTATAGTTTTAACTGAGTCATTCTAGCTGTTGTAACTGCTGTGTCATTTTTGTAGTGTCCCTTCAGCAATAAACACATTTTAATTATCTATTGTTGTTGTTTCCGTTCAGTCACAGTACGGCCAACAATCACCATGCATTTTAGATACGAATTTCTAGGAACACGTAATTGCATGGTAAAAGCTGTGCTGCTGGCAGAAATGAAAGTCATGCGTCCAACAGCTCTTCAAAGTACAGTTTGTATTTTCACCAATAAATAGCTGTTCTCACATAGACCCCCTGTTTTTAATGTAGAAAAGCTAGACATGGTCATAGAATGATTGTCATCTGCTGTAGTAGTAGTAGTAGTACTGCTAATAATAATTTGCTTTGTACAGCAGTTTGTAAGCTAGGAGCACAATGTGCTTTCCATAGACAGTATAAAAAAAAGAAACTCATAAACATAAAAAGAAACAAATGACCAGCAAAATATATGCAGCAGCAAGTCCTTAGGATTTGGGACAAGGGGCAACGACAAACACCTCAGTTTTGTCAGTTTAACTGCAAAGAGTTTTGTGATATTCCATCTCACGCTGCCTATGCAGCTCTCTGTGGCCATCCAGTGGAGAAATACAGCCATATCGTCTGTATAACAGTGAAATAGGTGTTTTGTAACAAATGGTGGCAGGTACAGAGTGAACAACGTTGGTCCAAGAACTAATCCATGAGGGTATGTCACATGTTGCCTGTACAGTTGAAGAGATGAATGAATCAATTGAGACCGAAAGTTTTTAATTTGACAGAAGAGGAGCCACGCCCCAGCTGTTCAGAACTGCCCACCTAATCCTTAAACCTATTTATTATGTTTATTGTTTATTATGGCTTGATGTCGAAGGTGCCGCGAAGGTCAAGCAGCAGCAGAGCAGATCAGTGTCCAGAGTCTGCAGCCATCAATAAGTCAATAAGCCTTAAATGAGCTGTGTCAGGGCTTTATAGCTGAAATCCAGATTGAAATTTCTCAAAAATGCTCTTGTTACTTACGAAGTTGTTCTAAAAAAAATTTGTTTTACCAAATTTTGATTGATCTAACTTTTTTTTGACCTGATGGATTATCCAGAGCAAACAGCTGTTTAAAATTTGGAAAAGACTAGCCTACAACCCTGATTCCAAAAAAGTTAGTACACTGTGTAAAGCTGTAGTGCTGTATAGAGTCATGTGTTCACAAAGTGGTGAACTTCTCTCCATCCTTGCTTGTGAATGACTGAGCCTTTCCAGGATGCCCCTTTCATACCCGATCATGATACTATCACCTGTTACCAGTGAACCTGTTTACCTGTGGAATGTTCCAAACAGGTGTTTTTGGAACATTCCACATCTTTCACAGTCTTTAGTTGCTCCTGTCCCAGCGTGTTTGAGACGTGTTGCTGCATCAAATTCAGTTCAATTCAACTGAGTTTATATCAAGAAGGATTAGCAAGTCATCCCATTCTGTTGTATTCGTTTTGCTCGACATCACAACTTTTTTTGGAATCTGGGTTTGTTTGTCCCCATCCCCTCTCTGACTGGAAGAGGGTTTCATATGGGACACAGTGTCTGTGAGAGCGTCCATATCAACTGGCCAGATGAGGACGCGGACAAGGAAGTATCATGGGAGAAGTTGGAAGGGCAATACATGGTTGAATTTGGTGAATGTTGTTGAGAAAAAGTCAGCAGTGGATAAAGCAGAGGGACGAGTGTAAAACAGATTAAGCAAGAATGTGCAGTGTATTTTTGACTCAATCTGTACACTAGTCTAAATATATATTATCTTTATACATGTGTTGACTCAATGTCCACATGTAGTATTTAAAATAATGCTTTGTCACATCAGAGCATGAAAGTCAGTCGCACAGACGGAGCTGTTTGGGTTGTACATCATGTTATTGTGAAATTATTGATTGATGCTCAAGCTCTGTTGCAGTCAACAAAGAGTCTTCATCAGTAACTGATGAACCACGTGATGTTTGAGAGGGAAGTGCATCTCATTTCACAACGTTTCCTGCATTCATCCTTCCTCATATCACTTGAGGAAAATGCAAATGAACGAGACGTGAAGGCGGTAAAGTGAATTGGGATGTACGTTGTAGGATGTGTGCCCTTGGTTTCGTGGTTCCTTTCAGTTCAATGGGTGGAGGAGTGCGCTGACATTTTGTTGAAGGCTCTCAGTTCTGCAGTGAAATCAATCTTGGTCCTAGTTCTAATTTTTTTTTTTTTGTAAAGGTCAACCCATCTGACAGATACCACCTGATGCCCATCATCACACCTGCCTACCCCCAGCAGAACTCCACGTACAATGTCTCCACATCAACGCGCACCATCATGAGCGAGGAGTTCAAATACGGTATGACCCTGCTTGATTGAAACAACTCTTTCTCTGAGTAACACAATTTACAGTGTAAGAATTTTCGCTTTTTCTAAGTGTCACTTTGAATGCTGAGCAGTTAAGCCTGATGTGTGTTTGTCCCACCATGTGCTGTGAACAGGCCTCAGCGTCACAGATGAGATTCTTCAGGGAAAAGCAGAATGGTCCAAACTCTTTGAGCCACCCAACTTTTTCCAAAAGTACAAGTAGGTGTTGCTTTTGTCAGATAAAAGATTTATGGATGGACCTTTTTTTATTAAAGAGTAAAATGATTAGAACCTGCAGAGCTTCATGTTTCTCATATGATATTCATGTCTTCCTTGCTCAGAGCTAAGATCATAATTCCTTAACTTGCAAGTTGTATGTGTTTGGTTTACATATTTAAAAAAATCAGTATCCTGTAAGGGTTTGTGGAAATGAGCTGTTTGTGTGACATTAACGGTTTTGGCAGGCCGTACACTGTATTTGTGCAGTTGAAACTAAAACCGGACGATGCAGTTTTTTTTTTTCCGACCAACTTATTGTTTTCACTTTTTGGGTTTTGGCACATTTGACTCATCTTAACTGTGGTCAGCAGAGTTTGGCCGACTCACTCTGTTTATGAAAATTCCTCCCACACTTGTCTGATTTTTTTGTCTTGTGCTGCAGGCATTACATCGTCCTGACTGCCAGTGCATCTACAGAAGAAAACCACTTAGAATGGTGAGTGTTGAAGGACTGGCTTTCCAGTAGGTCTGTAAGGTGAAATCGTAAAAAACCACCCTCTCCCTTCATTGTGTTTCAAGTGCATCAGTACATGTCGACTCAGGCAGCTGGTGCACCAGCACTGAGGTTTATTTTTTTGTGTGTGTATGAAATTCTTTGAATGTATTCTCCTCTAAAAAAGGAACTAATGGAGCCAGGAAACTGCACTGCAACAATGTGACGATAACCTTATTACCAGCATCTCTGTGAATACATTCTGATGTTTTCCCTCAGGATTGGCCTGGTGGAGTCAAAGATCCGCGTTCTGGTTGGAAATCTGGAGAGGAATGAGTACATCACCCTGGCTCACGTCAACCCTCAGTCCTTCCCTGGATCCAAAGAGAACCGTAACGAGTGAGTCCACTTTTATCCATACATACAAACAGCTTTGGCAACCTGGAGTTGCCTGTTGAACCGTGCATGTGCCGGTCATTAAGAGACGACAGGTGACATTGTTGGTTGGGGTCTTGTGAGGCAGGCAGCTTTGAGAGTCCTGTGTGTGCATTTCTACCCCACTGACTTGCTGTAGCATCACTAGCATGGTCAACACTGTGGTCTGTTAATTTTGCTACTCGTGTCTTTCTATTACAGGAACGACTTTGTCTCCATGTGGTTCATCGGGATCATCTTCAAGAAGGTGGAGAATGCAGAGAGCGTGAACATTGACCTGACGTACGACATCCAGTCCTTCACAGACACTGGTAGGTCCTGCCTTATCCCTCTCTGTTGGTGGACAGGGAAAACATTGACTATTATATTGTACCCTGCAAGTGTATAAAATGACTCAATGGTTGAGTAAGTAGTGTGATAATACCATAATAACTCATTTAAAATAACTGTACTATATTCAGCTGTTCAGGGACTGTTTCGTCTGTTTTGTTTAGATGACAAAAGCAATCAAATTATTCCACATTTGTTTCAAATCACATGCAATGTAACTTTTTTTGCTACTCAGAAAATAAGAGAGACGACCACCAGATCTCAAATCTGAACTTAATTTTTATTAAGAATAATCTGCAGATGCTTTATTTTTTTTTTAAGAAAATTGAAATATGCTCTTATCTTTAATGTATAATATGAGTGGAGGTTTAATAATTTGTCATCTTAAACAGAATTGTTTGGAGAAAAATAATACACAGGTTCCCTGCGTTCATAGCAGAATTCACTTTCTTGCAGGTCCAGTGTGAAGGATTTAGGGGGATCTATTGACACAATCACCTGAAAATAACAATTGCTGTGTCTTTGACACCTTTGAATGAGCTCTTTCCATCTGTAGAGAAAGCAGGTCTTCTTCTGCAGAGTCCGCCGTGTTGCTACAGTAGCCCAGAATGGACAAACCACTCACTGGCTCTAGAGAGGGTCTTATGTGTTTCTCAAGGCATGGAAAAGGAGAGTGAGGCAAGGGGCATTCTGTTTAGTTGCAGTCTGCAACCTCACCACTAGATGCCACTAGATCCTACACAGTGGTCGTTTTAAAGGAGTATTGGAAAATATTCATTTCGCAAGGTTGAGTGTTGAAGCATCAATCAGAGAAATGAGCAGCAGACCAGACTAAGAAGAAACACATTCACACGTTCATGCCAGCGATCAGTGAACTTTAATGTGATGTATTCTCTGCAGTGTACAGACAAGCCAACAACATCAACATGTTGAAGGATGGGATGAAGATTGAAGCAACACATGTGAAGAAGAAACAGCTCCATCAGTACCTTCCTCCTGAACTGGTGCAGAAGAAGAAGAGGGTGAGATGTCTGTCGTGTTTAAATGTTAATGTTCTTCCTCTATGCCTGTTGCATGTCCATTTATTTCCCCCCTTTTCTTCCCCTGTGCAGAGCATAGCCGAGTTGAACCGTAGCTCGAACGGGGGGAGCTCTAAGCGGATCTCTCTGGACAGCAGTCATCTGGACAGTTCCAGAGACACAGACTCAGGGACTCCCTTTAGCTCCCCAGCCAGCAAACCCGCCAAGCCTGTGTCTGACACAGATGACAGGTTTGAAACACCTCTACACTTGTAGCGCACTTTATTTTTATTTGTATGTGTCTAGCCGATAGATTTGAGTGTTTTAATCGTTGATTGTGATTTTTGTATCTCCAGATGTTCAGTTCTTCATGCACATCCTGTTTTTCCTCACCATATATTCTTACTAATTACAATGATGGGGCTCAAATCCACAATATGATGCTGAGTGAATGTTCTCTGTCTTCTCTGTATTTTGTAGCAGCAGCCCTCCCAAGCAGCTTTTCATTGAGGGCTCTCCAGCGCCCAGCGCAGCACCAGCTGCTCAAGCTGCTCAAGACCAAGGCATGTCCATCCCTGTCATTGGCTCAAGTGAGTCATTTTTCCAGTGACTATGACACTGACACTACCTATTATTATAAGACCAGTAAAAGTAGAAAGTAAAGTCACCTTCCTCTCTGGGATGGGCTCTTTAACATTTAGTCCCGTTGCTTAGCCACGACTTGTCGATATTGAAAATGTTGAAACCACGTCCTTAAATGATCCTGATCTCATTTCTTCATTTCTGTCCCCTTCTCATTCTGAAGAGCCTCCAGTGAAAACAAAGCCTCCTTCACCACCAGCCAGCAGCTCCATCACCACAGTGCTGAGCGGGGACATGACACCCAACACCACCAGCAGCCCCAAAGAGGAGCCCAACGGCCTGGAGGACTCCGTCAACGGAGCTCCTGTCAAGAGAGCACACTCGCCTACAGAGGAGGACCTGGCCAAGAGGCACAAAGACACTGAGGTAAGGAGGCTGTTCCTAGGTCAGCACAGGAGTGACAGTATGTGTGTGTGTGTTTTAATGCTGTCGGATTTAAACTTAACGGCAGATGAAGTGGAATTTCTCTGTCATGCAAAGTGGAAGTTGTGACACTGTGCTAATTTTGCTGTAGGTGGTGTCCAATGATGACTCGATATTTAAAGAGCCATATCCACCATCCTCTGACTCCTGCACACATGGAGAAGGACCCAATATTGTAGGTGTTATTTACTCTGTTTGCTTCTATTAACTGTGTAAAGTCAGAGAAAATATTATTAGTGTTCTCACATTTTGGCTCTCTTCACCCTTAGACCCCCCACTCTGGATCAAAGGCCAAGCCCATTCCAACCATTGATACCTCAAGAACACAGGTAGTGTCTTCTCTGTAAACCTTCAGCTCTGCGCTCTGTGAATTGTTTGATTGTGATTCATGTTGGGGAACGACTTGTTAAAGCAGTTATTAAACGACTTTTAAATCCTACCTCAGAGACTTCCCAGCATGGAGCTGCCAGACGCCTCCTCGCCTCTCCCAGCCAGCAACAGCTGTCGCGTCGTGAAGAATTCCATCAAACTGGCCCTCAACCGCCACAAGTGAGCTTCAACTTCAGCACCGCAACAGCAGTGGAAAATGTTGGTCTTGTTTGATTTGCTGCTGTTTTAACTTGGTGTGTCTTGGCTTGTCTCTATCGTAGCATCACACCTCCGAAGCCCCCAGTGTTTGAGGGCACCCTCACCTCTGACACTCCTCCTGCCAGTGAAGAGAAGGGCATGTCCATTCCTGTCATTGGCTCAAGTGAGTGTAATTGTTTTCAACGTGCTCATCAGTACACTTTGTTTTTAGCCATTTTCTTAAAGAACACTGTGACAGCATCTCACATTTCAGTGCTGTATAATCAAACCTGTAACCATGTTAACTGTACACAGTGATGGCGACAGAACCAGAAATGCATAACAAAATTTTTTAAATGTTTTCAGAAAAATCAAATGACTAAAATGTAACTTACAAATACCAAGAGGCATTTTTGTCCAAACTAAAACTCCAACGCTCTCCTTGTCCTTCTCTTTGTCTCCGTAGAACACGTGGCATCCAAACACATGGCGCCCCCCGTCGGCAGCTCCATCCCCACATTAGTAAGCCGAGGAGCTGACCCACTGAACGGAGCGGCCTCCAAGAGACCCCTTTCCCCCTCTCTGGAGGAGCAGGCCAAGAGGCTGAAAGAGACGGAGAAGGCCAGAATCCACATAGCTTGAACACGCGACTATAGACTGGATTCACGCATACACAGAGGTGGGGCTTTACGGTTAAGTCGAACACCGAGAAGATGACTTCACACACGGACAGGGAGTGCGTTCAGGTCGGTCAATGTCAAGTGAAGCCGCAGGACGGACACCTCGCCTCAAATCTTCAGAGATTATAGATTTGCCAGTGGATAGGTGATTTGGTCAAACCAGATGTTGTCAGCTGCCTCTGTCCCGCTCACAGCCAGAGGACATGTAAACAACAGTCCCGGAGACGTCTGACTTGGGAACTAAAGCGACAGTTTTTTACTCGTCTTCTCCCTCAGTGTTTAAAAATGTTCACAGTACAGATGGAAAACGTGCTGTTTTTCTTTTCATTTTCCCTTTTTTCCAGTCAACGTTTTAAAACAGCCCAGAACATTTATCGACGCTTGCTGCACACACTTTTGGTGTATGCCGATTTTTTTTTTTTTTTTTTTTCGTTTCCTCCCAAACAGAAACCTGTACAGTAAATGTTGATGTACATAACTTTTTGTCTTAAAGCAAAAGATCACTGTCAAGTCTTTTGACCATTATATTGTAGTTTTATCTAAAAAGAAAAAAAAAAAGTAAAAAAAAAAAAAATGTAATTTTTTGTTTTCTCTATTGCTTGTCCAAATAAATTGTCTCCATCCCTGGATATTTTTTGTAAACACTGTATAGGTTTGGATACAGTTGCAGGGAGGCTTTATTGAGGGTTTGCTTGGATATGACGGAAATCATGACCTCGACTCTTTGGACCACCATGACCACCCAGAGGTGGGCTCCAGGTTAGTATTGGACTTGCAGTGTGTAGGTGATCGTAGACGCCCGGTGACATCAGTGCTTCTCAGGTGCCGGTACAAGCAAAAAAAAAAAAAAAAAAAAAATCGTCCTTACGACAACAGGAAATGCTTTTTCTGGAAGTGGCGAAACGGCTCTGAAGCTTTTCGTGATTGTTTAGCTCTTGGAAGGATGAGTCCAGAACATCAGAGAAATATGGAAGTGCTTGGCCAATCCGTCTGTTCAGCGTCACGCCTGTAGTTCGTCTTGGATTCAAAGTAAAGGCCGATGAGTTTTCCGCTTACTTTTCATGGTGTGTTTCAGCCCCAGACGTCAGGTGAGTGCTGGACAGCTCAGACCGCCACAAGAAAGTGTTGTGTAACAGTTTGTGTGCATACCTGTGATTCACAGATTGTCAGACCTAAGAATAACCTCTAGTCCATCAGGAGGACTAAACAACAACTAAAAAAAAAAAGTTGTTCGGGTTACTGTTTGACCCCCGACCCCTGCCTGTCCACCGTGGTCTGTTTGCTAGTGAAGCTTGTTCCTGTTGAAGCCAGGGCCTGCTTGTGTTTGTGTCTATGAAAGGGATGTTGGTGCTTAGTGAAAACATGGTTCGAAGCTTTTTGACGAGTTGTGCTGGTTTGTGTGTGTATGCATGCATATATGGTTGGCTGTGTGTGAGCGTGCACGCATAGATGGTTGTGTTTACGTGTTGGAGAGAGACAGAATTCCCTTCATTTTGGGTGTTAACCCTCTGCGCCTCCTGTGGAGGTTCTTAAAAGGCATCTCCTGGGGCCATGGGTCGGGGGGGGAGGGGGTCAGGAGACAACTTTTCTCCTGCCGTCGGCCCCAACCCTCCATCTTTGTGGTCTGAAGCTGGGTGACTTTGTGTTTGATTTCAGCACAGAAGAGTTAATGTACACAACAAAGTATAAAGTGATGAGCGAGGCGCCTCTTCTTCAGAGCAGGTAGAGCTGGGACACAGGCTCTTATTTCCAGCATCTGTTTCCCCAACTAAATGTACAGAGACCAGTTTTTTCAAAAGGCATATTCGTCATTATTGGGGGTTTTCTTATCACTTTATTTATATTTGCATATTTGTACCATGTGATCTTTTTTTTTTTTAATAGCATTCATAGCAGGTAGGTCTCTTTTGAATGAAATCTGCACCACTCTGTTTCAGACAACTCATGTTTTGCTGTTTGGAAACATTTAACAAAACAGGTCATGTAGATGTTTGTTTCTAAAATGTATTGAAAGGGTATTTTTGTATGTGTTTATCACTTCCTTTAAATTAATCTGTACACCCATTAAACCCCTAAAAACTAGTTCGGTGTCTGTGTTCTTTGTTCCATTTTTACGTTGTCACATTTGCTGTTGGCAGTTGTACCACATGGAAGAGAGTGCCGGCCGTCATGGAAAAGTCTGAATGTCAAGTGTCACTTCACCTAAATAACAATCACTAACATATAATAACACATCTCACTCTACAGAATTTTAAGATGACCTTTAAAGAACCCAACAACGAGAATCTGTGGATATTCCTCAGCTTCCACCACACACCATTTATACAGTAGATTTCTTGGTTTTTAGGACCATTTTTATTTTTTAAGGCACTTTTCATCTTAGCTAAACTAGGTATTTTCCCAAGGAAGTTTTTGCTATAATACTGGTTGATGATTTGACATTAAATGAACACAGTTGTCATCTAAAAGATGAGGCACTGACATGACATGCAGAAACTCAGGTAGCCTGTATTTGTCTATTTTTACGTAAAACACAACAGTCAAAATGTTAGTGATGGGATGCAGGAAACATCACATTCTGCTGCTTTTAGTGTAGTTTGATCAAACATGTGGTGAAGTAGATCTGCACACTACTAATTACTCCAGTGAGACACTGAATGTCACTGCAGACTCATCGTTTAAACATATCATTAGCAACGTGATATCTCAATTTTGGAAGTGTTTGAAGACTTGTGGGGATAAAGTTGTTATCTGAATTTGCATATTTGATGGACTTCTGAGACCTGATATGATGAACCAAGTCCACTTTAACCAATCATTGACAGTCAAGCCTCCAGATGGTGCAAATCAAACTTCATAAACATCCATTAGGGGAAATAAACTTTTTGCACTTGTGGTCCAAAATTTGTATGAGGAGTAGCGAAAAAACAGCTCAGACCCCTGATTATCTACAATCCCACGACCACTGAGCAAACTCCATCTGAGCTGAGGACGTGCGATCGTGTGATGCAGCTGAAAACTTCAGGACAATAACAGTTAAGGTCAAGAATTAGCCTTTAATCTCGCAGTGAGAAATGAACTTCATGTGTGTTTAATCTTTGATTTTATGGTCTCATTAAGACTGTTCTGATCATTATGGGTATCAAGAGACTCGTCTGACAAAGCTTCGTCTGTGTAGCATGGGATGTCGCCATGCAGCCTGTGTTTTCCTGTATGCATAGAAAGACTTAACATAAGTTTGCTGCTGGTTTCACCTCATTTCATATGAGCCAGGTGACAGCGAGCCCTAGGTTGTGCTTCTCATGTATTATCATTACGTTCAAGTCACAGAGCTAAGCATCAGTTTGTTGTCCTTGCTGCTTTTGCACAACTAAAAAAAAAACAAAACATTATTAATATGATTTTGTATGAAAAATATACAATTGTCTAGTCATTAGTTAGTTCCTGGAGTCTGTATAGACTGCATGATAACTGCTCCTGGCCAAGAAGATCGCCTAATATCTATTTTAATTAGCTCTTAATACACATGAAGCTGTCAGTGTTGGCTGACATCAGGCATCCAGGTATGCGTGATGCTGCTTCCATGCTTCACAGTGAGTCTGCATGTGGTGACATGCAGCAGGTTTGCACTGCAAACACTTCAACATTGATCCATTAGACTATTTTACATTTTCATTTGTTTTATTTCCTTCTCGTGGCTTTATCCAAACTCACAGCTGCTGTCAGGCACCTTTTCTCAGCACCGTGCCTCCATACTCTCCCCACAGCATGCCTCTTAACTTGGAGGCTCTGCAGGCTTGTGGACTCCCCTTAAAGCACTCCAGGCACAGGCAGGCAGTGGGAGTGAATCCTCTCAGCACTCTCTCATGCTCTGCTGTGAGTCACACGGCTCCTCATTGGTCAGTTCACATGAAGTAGGCGGTGACAGAGGGGAATTCCCCGCTTGTCTCCTCTTAACAAATATTACTTTTCCTGTCCCCTGTCACTCATTCAGCTCGGGGGTTCTCCAAGAGACAATAACCTGTAACACGGCTGAGAGTGAGTGTGTGTGTGCATCATGGATGGTGAGTAGCAACGCCTTTATTTACTGTATAGAGCAAAGGTAACTTGTAGACTGAGAGCTTCAGATTCAGACTGTAAAGATACTAATAAGCTGCCTGTGATGTTCAAAACTGTACTTACTCAAGTGTAACTTTTCTATGAATATCTTGTGGCTAAATGTACAATAGCAGCACCAGTGCTTAATTCTTAAGTGAAACACTATTTGGCACAATTTATTATAAATCTGTTTGACACCACAGGGAAACTTCCCCCTTGTTGCACACTGTTTTTGGAGTCAGTGCCAGTAATTACAGGACAGCTTTAGTAGAACTGAGCGAGCTTACAAAGCACTACAAACCAGCTTGAGTGAATTTGTACATTTAGCTAATTTCTTCCTCTATGTCACATTTTCCTCCTCAGTTCTTTTGCCCTCCATGCTAGGGGACGATCCACACCTAAGTAAGTGCATTTTATTTAATACCTCTTGTGTCAAAATTAGCGGCCTGTCTCCACAAGTCAAAGCGTTTAAGTGCCCAAGAGTCAGTGAAAAGTATTGCAGTTTCTTTCACTTCCTCATTTTGTTTTATAGGTAAGCATTGCTGTTTTTCAGACCTGTGGTGTGAGTGCGTGTGAGAACAGAGGCTCTAGTAATTATCATCTTTATAGTTTGTGGTGTAGGAGTTTATATATTGTGTTATAAATGTGTATGTGTGTGTGTGAGCGAGTGTACATCAGCTCCAAGTTTGGTGTTTGGAGCTAAAGTGGCTGCAAAATGAGGAAGGTGAAGCAAGGCCGAGCCACTTATTTGGCAAACATACATTCTTTAATTAAATGAGAAATGTAACAGGACTTGTTCCATGCTGGCATTCAGTGCATCTATGTGTCAGCGCTGCACTTTGCAGCTCTTGTCGCTTGGCTGTCATGTACACAAAAATGCATTTTTGTGTTGAGAAAGCAATGGAAACACTGTGCACCAAAAACAGACACACTTCCCGGATCAGTTTTAGTTCCTCTCTCTCACTCAGGCATCATGTGGGGCAGGTTTTGCTTCATGCAAAAGGGTCAAAGCAGGATGGACAAAGTTATTTCATGCTTTGTTTTGAATGCAGAATGGCTGAGGTTTGCCTGTTTAGTACGCGCTGATTTGTTGATTTGCAGTTTAAAAAGAGCCTGTACATCTGATTGGGCTAGATTTGATGCTGAAAGATTTTAGACATCTAGGTTACATATGGCGGCCTCAGCAGTATGTCAACATTTATCTCAATGAGAAGTATAACCACACTCTGAAAGCCTCTAAAAACAATCACTTTTCAACCACATGTTGTGTAGTTTTAACCAAGATGTGTGGACCCACTGCTTACGGGTTTATTGAACCAGACAGTGTCCATTTTAGACGTAGCTGTGAGCATGGGATGCAGAACAAACACAGGAAGACAAGGCTGAGCTCATCAGTTACACACAATTACACAGGTACAGTTCATTACTCAGGAGTTCAGGCATCCATGCCCCGTGCTGTTGGAAACAAAAAGCAGAAATACATAAAAACGGTGAAAAAGGAGCATGAATCAGTGCCTGGTTCCTCAGAGCACTGATCCCATTTCACCCATGTTTTTCTGTAGTGCAGAGAAAGTCATCTTTTCCACAAAGCTCAGACAGCTGACGGTGTCTCTGAAAAGGCTCACAGTAGGTGTGAAGCCTCCATTTGGAAATAGCTTTCTACTTGCAGCCATCTTCAGATATTGGTTATCACTTCTACACCATTTCCAAAATAAAAAAAGAGAAACAAAATATCAAATCTAAAACACAGGCTTCTTCTTTTTTTTTTTTTTTTTTTTGCTTGCTATTTCCTCCATTTTGTAGAGCCAGACTACAACCAGACTACTCCTGACTACCTCTCTCATTCAAGCAAAACTAGCAAATGCAACCAAAATCTGTTGAAATCCATGTTTAAAAAAAATAAATAAATAAAAATAAAAACTTGGGGGAAGAATCTGAATCTCTGAATCTCACTTCATAA
This sequence comes from Chaetodon auriga, assembly GCF_051107435.1. NCBI lineage: Eukaryota > Metazoa > Chordata > Actinopteri > Chaetodontiformes > Chaetodontidae > Chaetodon > Chaetodon auriga. The sequence continues at coordinate 5,901,051 of NC_135084.1, read as the reverse complement.
AAGTTTGATTTTTGTCAGTCAACTTGCAAAACCACTAATGTGGTGATCCAAACTCATGAAACGAAAAGCTTGACTGTCTCCATCATCTGTGCTCTGCAGTGGCTGAACCAGAGATCCAGATCTTCGAGCAGCCCAAGCAGAGGGGAATGCGCTTCAGGTACAAGTGTGAGGGTCGCTCGGCGGGAAGCATCCCCGGAGAGAACAGCTCCGACAACAACAGGACCTACCCCAGTCTGCAGGTCAGTCAGCACAACTGGAGGCTCCTCACCCACAAACATTTACCTCTTTTTACTCGTTCATCAAAGCACCTCTGGAACACATCTGGCTGTGTTAGTATTATAGAATAATGGACAAATCCCTCAAAGCATCTTGCATGTGTCCAATGTATTTATATATGTTTCTATGAATGGTTGTTAAAGCGCCCTCCTCTGTGTCTGCAGATCTTGAATTACTGTGGCAAAGGGAAAGTGCGCGTGTACTTGGTGACCAAGAACGAGCCGTACCGACCGCATCCACATGACCTGGTGGGGAAGGACTGCAAAGACGGATTCTATGAGGCCGAGTTTGGTCCAGACCGCAGAGTGATCGCGTGAGTTCTCTTCCCAGCCATGTCCATCCTGCAGCACTGTGTGGTAGCATTCATGGGTTTCACTGTCACTGTCGTCATCAGAGTAATTATCTCCCCAGTATCAGTCTTAATCAGCATCATCAAAATAAGTAAACACACCCTCTCTGTCACATGCATACACCAAAACATAATCAATTTGCTTTCTATTAGCGATATTTCACGTTTCACTCGGCAGTTTCGAAAGGCATCAAGTGTAAATTGGTGACCTCTCAGATACAGAAGAAGAAACACACATACACACACACACACACACATACACAAAGCATATTTGTTAAACCATGTCTGTGATGAGGATGGCAATATGGGAATTCCCCAAGTGACATCACCCATATTTGCTTTGAGTTTGAGAGAAAAAACAGAGGTTGTGTGTGTGTGTGTGTGTGTGTGTGTGTGTGTGTGTGTGTGTGTGTGCGTGTGTGCGTGTGTGTGTGTGTGTGTACTCGTGCATGTGTGTGAGAGTGTGAATGAGTCAGTATTTTTGGTGTCATTTGCAAATCCCTCATGGACTTCTATAGTAAATTCAGGTAAATTTAGACTTTCAGCTCTTCTATGTACAACTTTCCACAAGAAGTTTGGTGATTGTGTTCAGTGTAAATAAAACAGTCGACATATGCTCATCTGAAAACTGCACAAAGACAATATATGTAGTGTTTGACCTCATCAGCGGCATTGGTTTTTGGAAATATCTGATTATTCTGAATTTGATGCAGCAACACGTTTCAAACAAGTTGGGACAGGAGCAACTAAAGACTGGGAAAGTCATGGAATGCTCCAAAAACACCTGTTTGGAACATTCCACAGGTAAACAGGTTCATTGGTAACAGGTGATAGTATCATGATTGGGTGTGAAAGGGGCATCCTGGAAAGACTCAGCCGTTCACAAGCGAGGATGGAGAGAGGTTCACCACTTTGTGAAACAGTTTAAGAACAATGTTTCTCAATGCACTGTGCAAAGAATTTAGGGATTTCTCCATCTATAATCCATAATATCATCAAATCATTCAGAGAATCAGAAGAATCTCTGCCTGGAAGGGGCAAGACCAAAAAGCAGCACTGAATGCCCATGACCTTTGATCCCTCAGGAGGGCCTGCATTAAAAACCATCATGACTCTTATAGAATATTACTGCACGGGCTCAGGAACACTTCAGAAAACCTTTGTCAGCAAACAGTTTGTTGCTGTTTCCACAAATGCAAGCTCAGACTATAAAAAGTGAGAGCCAAATATCAACAACACCCAGAAACGCTGCTGACTTCTCTGGACCCAAACTCATGTGAGATGGGGGTGTGTTGTTGGATTCATTCGGGTTTTGGAACAACGTGCTGCCATTCAGACGACGTCTGTTTCAGGGACCTCCCTGCTTATTCCAGCAGGACAGCGCAAAACCACATTCTGCATGTGTGGCCCCTGTCCCAGCTTTTTTGGAACGTGTTCAAGCCATCAAATTCAGAATGAGTTCATATTTGCAAAAAACAATGAAGTTTGAACATTAAATATCTCGTCTTTGTACTGTGTTCACTTGAATGCAGGTCGAAAAGGATTTGCAGATCATTACATTCAGTTTTTATTTCCATTTTGCACAACATCCCAACTTTTGTGGAATCGTGGTTACTCCAATCAATTACTTTGTAGTTATCTGTTTACAAGCAACACTGTGATTGCTGTCATATGACTTCACACACAACAGCATTTTTTGGAGATCATACTTCACTCATGTGGCCCCATGGTTTTGTTTGTTATAATCTGCTTGTTGCAGCACTGTCACTTTCTCATGACCCTCTTGTGTTATTTTTCACAGTTTCCAGAATCTGGGTATCCAGTGTGTGAGAAGGAGAGAAGTGAAAGATGCGATCGTACAGAGGATCACCAGAGGGATCAACCCCTTCAATGGTGAGTCCTCCTGCTCCGAATTTCCACGACTGCTTGTGATCTGTTTCATGGGGAGCACACAAAACTGACAGCAGTGGTTTCAACCCACTTAGTAATATATTAGCTTTAGAGTCTGACTGATATTGATTTTTTGGGCCCAATAGTGGTATTGATATGTGAGAGTAAAAAAAAAAACAAACTGATGTTATCTTATATTTGTTGTTGACACAAACACACAAAGAAAATCAAAGTGACACGAGGATTATAGCATATTTGAGGCGGGAAATTCAAAGCAAAGACCAAAACCAACAATGAATTGATTTGGAATTCCTCCTAACAAGTGTGTGTGTGCATATCTAAAGCCTGATATATCTTATTCCTCTGTGTAATGGAGCTTGTTTATCCTCCAAAAACTATTAAAAACACATCAGCGAGCCACATGTTGCACTGGGTGATGCGGCTTCCTCATTGCTAACATGGCTAATGTGTTTATTATGAGCCACCATGATACACCATCCCACTGTCTGAGGTGCTCACATCCTAGTTTAATTCAATACACTCAGGAGTTATGCTGGTCTGGTAGGACCAGTAGCTTATGGTGGCTAATGCAAGCAAACATTAGGTAGATAATGCTGTGGAGCAGACATTGCTAAGTCAAAGTGAAGGCTATGACTATTCTTAGTGGACAGCAGTGGACAACCTAAAGAGTATCGTAATATTTCGGTGAAATACTTTGCAGATGTGAATTCTGCTGCGATTGCTTCAGTTGCAGTTATGGTTGTTGGTTATGGTTACTGTAGCTGGTGCTGGTGCTGGTGCTGTTACCGGTGTTGCTGCTGTTGCTTTTCCTGCTGTTGTTACTGTTAGACAGGTTCAAAACAATTCAAAAGAACTGTTTTCAAATGCTTGCTGACCCAGTTCCCAGGCGGTTCGAGAAGATTTTTCCTAACATCAAGTCAAAAGTCTGCTCTCTTGCCACCACGCTCTCTACAATAATGCCATTTCCTCAGTGTGCTTTCATTCTGCGGTCCTCCGGTGCAGACAGACAGCGGTTCTCATGTACAAACAGGCGTTGAGCTACTTCCCCATTCTTGGTCACAGTTGCTCAATTCAGCACAGTGCAGGATGCCACGTGAGAGCTGGGAATGCAGGATTCATTAAAAAGGGGGAGGGTGGACCGAGGGGGTTCCCCAGCTCTCAGAGATGATGATAAAAGTAGGGTATGGTGCTTTACAGGACTGGAAAAGCATGCAAGGAATGGAGGGTTTATGATCAGGTTTGATTCCAACATATATGCTTTGAGTTTGTGTGTTTGGTGTTGAGCTCTAATCTTACAGTTGTTACAGATCTGAAATACATTCATGCTTTTATTGCACGAGGCTAATTTGCATGTTGGCACATCCAAGCAGCAATTGCAACAACTGCTTGAATGAAGTAAATGCGTGGCCTCAGAGTTCTCTGTTGACCACACACAGGTCACATACTTCTAAGTTGCTCCAATCCTTTCATTTGTTACATTCTATGTTTGCCAAAGCGTCTTCACCCGATACTTCACTTTCACTCAGGCCAACCCTGCAAAGCCCAAACACTGCATACAGAGTCTCACAGACTGAGAAGGCTAAAATGTGAAATTGTGACACAGATGGCTTCTGTGTGATAAGAGCCCCAAACCCTGGCTGATATCTTGATTCTCTCGCTCTGTCTACTGAGCTTAACCACATCTCAGTTACATGACAGAATTCCTCATTTAATGATGTTTTCTGCATCTTCATCTAAAAAGCAATAAGTGGGTTGACTGTATGACCATGGCCTCTGACACAGATGAGACAAGTAATCCTGTCAGGAGTTTGTCTATGAGGAACAAGTTCATGAGAAATGGGCCTCTGTGTTCACTTGTTGTCTATCTAGCCACAGGAACAGTGTTGAGGCAGTGGAGTTAAAGCTGGATGCAGACACTTTATATGAGTCTTATGTTTGCGGGCTCTTTGCGTTGAGCTTATAGTCCTGTTAACAGTGGGTGTGGCTTTAATCTCTACATTAACCAATAACAACAGGTGAGCTGAATGTCAGGTTCGGGCTAAAAGTATGTGTTGTCACTGCATGATGGCCAGCTTGATGTCTTTTTCACATGGCTCAGGCCTTCCTCTCTCTTCAGCTCACTTCTGCTGTGAAACTCAGCTGCTTCCTGTGTCAGAGGGAGAGATGCTACCCCCCCACCCCCCCCGCTCATGCTCCCCTCCACCCTAATACGCGCGCTTACACACATACAAACCCCCTGACCGCACCTCATTTCATGCATGTAAGATGTTGTTCAGGCTACATCGGCGCCGCTGAATGGAGAATGCCTGAGACCTAACAAGATCACAGAGTCAATGAGGTCACAGTCTATTCGCAGAAAGCTCACCTCACCTGCACTAGTGATGACACAGAGCTGAATACAGTGTGCGTGCGTGTGTATGTGTGACGTAGTGCGTTTCTATATTACTCTTCCCTCTCATTCCACAGTGTGGTAGTCCACCTGGTAAATATTTACTGAGTTCTCATGGGTAACAGCACTTTCTTGTCTTTGTGTAATCTCACCGCTGATATGATTAGTGAGTAAATTATAGTTCGACATGCTTCACCTTTTTCTTTAGTCAGAGCTCACAAAGGGAAATTATTTGTGAACATCGTTTCACTAGCTGAAAATCTTTATTTAAGCCCATACACATATTAGATATGAATTCTGTTATTCAGTTAGAATATTCAGACGTTGTGGGTTGTCACCTTAACGTTAGTCCTGGCTGCTGTTGTTGTTTGTATATTTGTATATATTTTGAGCACGTTGCCTAAAGGTAACAAAGTCAATAGATTAATCAATTACTGCTGCAACTGTGTAAAAGCTTATTAGAACAGTGTTATTGTTATAATAGAAATAACAAGAAATCTTTTGGAATGAGGTGCCCAACTCGAAAAACTTGAAAATGTTCCATAAACATGCCGTCATTGGCGGGTGAATTGTTTTGCCTCAGTATATTCAGCGCAGTCACAGAGATCATGGAGGTAGAAAAATATTGGTCATTTTTAAGTTCCATGAACCTGAATGCTTTCTGTTACAAAGAAGACATCACCACCTGTTCTTCCTCTTTTTGTCTGCTTTACTGAAGAGGAATAACATGTTGTGTTTTTCTCCGTCAGCCACTTGCTCTTCTGTTATTTGCCATTGACAAAACATACGCTATGTTTGCAATTTCCCTATATGCAATAAAGCAATGACGCAGTTTTCAGAGGAAAACTCTTATGTGTTCAAATGCACAGGAGTTTAGTACAATGAAGGTATGTATGATGTAACTGTAATGTATGATTCTGTAGTCACTGGCTCAGCCTCAGTAAGACACACTGACACTGACTGATGCATGCCATGAAACCCGGTGAAATTGTGAGTCACGCAGTGGAGATGTCGTTTGTGGTGAGGCTTGGCACCTGCCTCCCCTTCTTTCTCACTCTCACATTCTGCTCCCACATTCACACCAATCACTCAGCCCGCACCCCAACCGCCCCCGGCCCCCCCCCCACCCCCACCATCACTGTCCGCCTTCACCACCACAGCCAGTGACCCTGTCCCTGTGCAGTTGCAGCCTCATACAGCCAGGATGCCCGGTGCCTCTAGGCCCGCTTTCTTTCCACAGCACACACTCGCTCACCACTACTTTTACCTCTAACCCACTTCCCTGCACCTGTCCAGCATCTGCCCCCCTCAGCAGCGCACTCCACATACACTCACGCATGCAGACAACCATAGTATGTTCCATCAATATTTGCTAGAACAGTTCCACTTTCATACACAAGCAAGCCTTCATTTCTCCCTCCCTCAGTTTCTCCACTGTGTGGCTGTGCCACCTACAACAGATAAACCTGATGACCGAACAGAAATCTGGGGTAGAGCCGCATGCAGCTGCTGCAAAGAGACCATTCAGCCCCAAGGAGTTGATGTCAGTTGTTGTTGTCATTGTTCAAGACACTAAAACTCCTCCAAGAGCAATACATTCATAGTGTACCTACAACATGCCATATAGGACAGTGTGTTCCATATAGTATTCTAAGAGACTGAGCACCTGTCAGGTCTTGCTATAATAATTTGTGATTTTAATGAAATTGTTTGGCATAATTGATTTGGCACATTATAGACAGTGACTCATAAGAACTAAGTGCTCACGAGGTGACTGATTGATCTTTACATGGATCTTTAAGTTGAAATGAATAGTAATAAAAACTGAAACAGAAATCTGGTTGTAAAATTGCACAATGCACTTCAAACCAAACCCACTTTGTGTGTGTATTCAAGTATACACACACAAAGTGTATTATTCTTATCCGCGCACAACTTTCAGTTCCGTCTGCACTGCATACTCTCAGCATGCTCTGTAATGTCTGTTCATTGTGTATTCATTTATACACTCCTTAACATTACTCTTTTACAATTCTTTTCCATACTTAGGAAATGTTTGTGGCTGTCAGGTCCTGAAAGAATAGTTCTACGTTTTGAGGAATATGCCTATTCACTGTCTTACTGATAAGCTATGCTAGCCATCAGCTTCATAGTTAATGGACATTCATGAGAAGTTATTGATCTTCTCATCAAACTGTCAGGAAGAAAGCAAATAAACATACTTCCCACAATGTCAAAGCAGTTCTGTATTTCTGCATCCACACAAAACTGCAGCTGATATTAAGACATCCAGACTCTAAACGCCATCTGATATAGAACATTGTCAGAAAAGTTAGAGCCAGGCTGACATGTTTTGCCTCAATCTGATATCTAATATCAGAGTATCTGAGCAAAGCTTGACGCTTCATGTTGACACCAGACAAAAGTTGCCTGGTATCAACGATGTGTATTGTATCATTTCTCACAAAAATGCTCAAGGGGAAGCTAAAATACTCGGAGAGACAGGGACAGATGTCTTGCTCCTTTTGTTTGTTAAAAGTATGGACTCCAGTCAGTCATAAATCTGATGACTCTGACAAAGCAAAACCCAAACAGACTTGTAACACTGTGCACTGATGACCTGTGACTTCACTTGGAGTTGAGCCTTGACAGGAGTAATGGCTGGTGCCAGCAGTGCATGCAGAGACAGAGCAGGAAAAACACCGAGCTGGCTGTTTGCACTGAACGTGTCCAGTGGTACACTGAGTCAGGATGAGGAGTTTCCCCATTTCTCGTGTGGAACTGCACTGCAGCTTTTGGTTTCTTGTTGCACGTGTATGTACGGCTATTATTACCATGGAAAATGTTTGGAACAGCAAAAAAAACAAATGATGGCATTAAACTGCTGACATTTACATTTTGAAATGACATTAAATTGGGTGGGAAAGACATGATGAAGAACTCAAAGTTTAAAATTTGACTTGTCCCACCACTTTCACACACGTCAGGAGCCACCATGGTCACTCGTGCAGGGAGTCTCATCTCTTGCTTCTGTGTTGAGCAGATACATACACACACACACACACACACACACACACACACACAAACACTTTTTTTCCACCCTGAGATGACGTTGGCGAGCGTCACCGTGGCGACAAATTGTAGGCGGGGATGGCCTCGACAAGAGCGCAAAAGATAGAAATTGAGAGATGGAGGAAGAGAAAGTAGGCAGATGTGAAAGCCTGGTGTGTGTGACAGTGTGTGGGCGTCTCTCAGTAAAAGCTCTCCCTGCAAAGGTGTGTGTTTGTGTGTTGCCTCTGAGGGCGGTATGTGTGACGCTTGCATGTATGTGTGTGTGCGAGCGTGTGCAGATGAGAGTGTAGGCTGAGGACGCTTATCTGTGACGTGTTTGTGTTGATCCAGAGTTGAGGTTTTGGGGACAGCCTACAGATTCCACAAACATGAGAGCATTATAGACTACCTGCTTATCTATCTACCTGTGCTTTGATGGTCTCACAGGTTTATATCATTAATTGTTTAACATCATTTTTTTGCGCAGTTGATTTATCAAATCTGTTGGTGTATTAATCATAATGCAGCTGTTGCATGCTTATATCATTGTTCTATTTCCCATAAAAAGGGATTTAGAGGAGGAGAAATATTCCTAAATGCAGTTTAACCAGCTATTTGCATTTGAACCAAAGAGATCTTAAATGGTCATTTGACCCAAATACAAAAACAGAGGGGTTTTCACTTACTTTTAGTGGTGTCTGGTTATGCAGGTAGCTTGATGTGATTTCATTTTGAGATATCCACCTTTGAAATGTCTATCATCATTTGTTTATAAGGCAAAACTACATTTGAAAAATGAACCAGCCAAGTGTCGTTTCATAAACATTGTCCTGGATACGCAGAAAGTAGTTCCAGTCCAAATTCCTTTTGCCTAAATCTGTGGATTAGGCAGAGTAAACAGGACTTTGTTCCTGAAGTTGGTGAGTTTTTAAAACGTTACTCTCCAGCACTTCAAGTATGTGCATGAAATTTCATGAACTTCCACTGAATTGCTGTTGCAGCAGAAATCAAATCAAGATTGTTCATACAAAACATATGATGAGTTTATAAACTGTGATGCATTGTCATAGATTAAACTACCCAGCAGTATTTAAAATAGTTCAAATTAACTCAACTTAAAGTATAAAATGCTACTTACACATGAGTGCATCAATAATAATACTAATCAAATAAATCAGTACATAATAGTATGAAAAAATCTTTCTACTTATTATGAGTCTTTTAAATTTTGATATATGAAGTACATTTTTCTGATAAAACTTACTTTTACTCGGTTTCAATCATGTTAACTGAAAATGATCATTATCGTCATCTTAAGCGTCACCTTCAACGTGGGACTGGTATTGCTACTTTCATTTAAGTAAATGATCGGAACACTTGAACCACTGGAGACAGAGAAGTCAAAACCCAGGCACATAAAACCAAAACTGTCTGCACTCACAAGGTCCAAGGTGGTCACTTTGCATCTTAATGTTATTTCGGTGAACTGAAACAGTAATGTTAGTGATTCTTTGCCTGTATTGCTGCTTGTATGTCACTTCTCACCATGCTGTGATACTGACACCTATATATGTACCTGTGTATCTTTGTGTGACCTCAGTGCCACGCGAGCAGCTGCTGCAGACGGAGGAGTACGACTTGAACGTGGTTCGCCTGTGCATCCAGGTTTTCCTGCAAGACGAGAATGGCCACTACACCCGACCGCTCAACCCCATCGTCACCAACCCCATCTATGACAACAGTGAGTGGCTGAGCTCCGTCTGCTTCAAACTGTGCTCATGCTCACACCATGTTGGCCAATTACAAGTGATGAGAACATTGTGAAACTGCCAGATAATTACGGGAATACAAGCCGCCTGATATTAGGTGTGTCCACCTTAGGGTTCTCAATTCATGGTGGATTTCAAGAGCTGACAACATTAATTAAAGCTGCAAGTATTTTGTGGTAATACTCGTGTCATTTCATAGCCTTAAATAGAATTTTATTAAGGTCCCACTAGTTGAAATTAAGTAAAAATAATAATACTAGGCAAGAATTAAAAAGTTACACAAGCAGCTGTGTTCACATACAGTTCATACAGTATGTACCTGTAGCTGTGAAATCTCTGCATGCAAGTGTTTGTTGCAAGACCTGTTTGTGTGCGTGTGTGTGTGTGTGTGTGTGTGTGTGTGTGTGTCCATTAGATGTTCTCTCAATGCTGTTTCGAGCATTGCACTTAGTGAACTAGTTCAGTGTTCCTCACACCAATTGAGAAAGAGGAAGTTCTTTATACACACTAACCCTCAAACAACACTGTTACCATGGAGCACTTCCTCTTCTGACAGCAGGCATGTGACATGTGACTCAACCTGGTGAGGCTTGAATTGCAAACTGAGCGTGGTCTCTTTGTAAACTGAGGCAAATGTTGAATAAGTTACAGAGCCACTTAAGCTGGGTTTTCATAACAGTGCATCAACTCGATCAAGATTCTGACATAATCATTCTTGGCAAGATAAATGTTATCTTGCTTTCTGTATGCAGTCTGACTTGTTAGATTTGTTTCACCTGACGTGCCGCATGTTTAAAACTTCTTTCTGCATCATCAGGGGCTCCAAACACAGCCGAGCTGAGGATCTGTCGGGTCAACAGGAACAGTGGCAGTGTTAAGGGAGGGGATGAAATCTTCTTACTGTGTGACAAAGTACAGAAAGGTACATATAATCAGTGTTCTGTAGGTCTTTGCAATGAGTTGATGATCATTTTATTACTTTACACATTTTACAGTATAGATTGTTTTTATCTAGCTTGCATCTATTTTGTCTCAATTCATCTTTGTTTACTCATTTATCCATTAATCCATCTTGCTTTTCATAGCAATAGAGCTCATCTCTTTGCATGCTCATTCAGTTTTCCATTCCTGCCATCTCACCACCCCTCTTTCCTCCAGATGACATTGAGGTGAGATTCTTCTCCTCCGATGGCTGGGAGGCCAAAGGCTCCTTCTCACAGGCTGATGTTCATCGCCAAGTAGCCATCGTCTTCAAGACTCCGCCCTACTACAACACATCCATAATAGAGTCAGTCACTGTGCACATGCAGTTGCGCCGACCTTCTGATCAGGAAGTCAGTGAACCGATGGATTTCAGATATCTGCCCGACGACAAAGGTGGGCAGTCATCACCTTCTTTTTGTTATTGCTAAACTCAAACTATCACCATTCTTCTGAATCCAGTGGCAGTGTCCAGCAACTGGGGCCCAGTTCTCAGTTGGGTTCGGGTGATATATGTGAACATTTTGTGTTTGCTATAGATCCTTACGGCTACAACGAGAAGAAGCGCAGAAGAGAGAACTTGATGAGAATATCAGGGTTGTCAGGTAAGAGATATGGTACTGTATATACAGTACAACCCGCACAACATACAACCTGATTTGATAACCCACACAACATACAACCCGATTTGATTCACCGTGCGCATGTTTGAGCATGTCCATATTATATCAGTATCGATGCATGTATTTCAACCAGGGTTTCTGAACTTTCTTTAGGTGGTCCTTTTGCTTCTCTGGCTATGAACAGGCCGAAGGCAATGTCACAGAGTACAATGGGTCACATGCGGAAAGGTAACTTTAACTTGACTGATTCACTCAAATAGCAATGATTTGAAGTTTAGCTGAATACAACATTTCCATCCAGACCAGGACAACGCTGCCTTGATTTAATGCTAAACATGACTATGTTTTCCAGATCTCAGCAACATGTACTTGAGACAACAGCCCACATCTACAATGCAGCAACAGCCAACTGTGTTCAACCAGACCTACCAACCAGGCCATCAGAATGTAATGATGACATCACAGGCTCCTAATGTACAAGTCAACCATTCATGGGTAAATCCCAACCCAGTACTCTCAATGGAAACAGTCACCGTAAATCCGTCTGGTGCCATGAGCAATCTGCCACGTGCCAGTAGCAGCAAGCAGCAGCAGCCAAACCGTGGACCTGGTTACCCCCACAGGGTGGAGCACAACAACTTTGAGAATAGCACCCTCCCTCAGCTGTCCATGGGGGACTTGCAGTGCTTGGATACAGCCCCCCAGACCTCTGGAATGAGCCAGTCAGAGTCACAGCCACTCTTCCACCTGCAGCACCAAAGGGAGGAGCTCTCCTCTGAGGCCCGGGCCCAGAACCATCACGGCAACCAGAGTCTCCAGACTGTGTGGCCCAATTTTAATACCCACAATGCAATCCAGAATACCTTTAATGGGTCAGTATCTCGAGATGGAGGGGGGTCACAGGGACTGGGCTCTTTCCCCTTCCTAGAGGGAATGGAAGGGGAAGATTTTCTGAAGGGTCTGATGGGAGGAGGGTCTCAGACTGGCTTCCAGCTGAAGCAGGAGCCCCAGATCACAGTGGGACAAGAGACCCATGCTTCACTCATGCAAACCCAAAGGGAAAGCCAAGGAAATACTTACACCAACTTGCTTCCTCGTCGTATGAGCAATGGCACCAACATGGATCCAATGAGGCAAGACGGTAGTGGCAACACCCAGCCACTTAAAAATATGCAAAATCCTTACTCAAACAACAGCATGGCCTTTGAAGGCCACTTTCCAACTTTGGCTGACTGGATCAAAGCAACTCGGCAAAGCGACTAAAAGGAGCCATATTTTTGGTGTCAAGTAATGAACAGAAGTAGCTTCAAGGAATACATTGGTCTTGTTCTGCCTTGCAAAGCCACAAAATGTGCTTCACCCATTCTGGTCCAGAAAGCCTCAGTGGGCATTTGTTTGGGTTATTACATCATTGGGCATAAGAGCAAAATTATAGGTGGCCAGTTGAAAATATAACCAAACAAAGGTATTGCAATTGATTACAGACTAGTTCTGTCTTGAGCAAAGATTGCCTCCTGCACCTGACTGACCAAACATGGCACTTGATCAAATTTGATTTCTTGTTAAATTCTATACAAGTTATAGACCATTCAGTTTCAGAACCTTGCCACATTTATACAAAGGACGTCTTGTTCAAAGTCCTGGTTTACAATTGGTTTATGATGCAATTCTGTACAGGTTCCACCCCAACCTTTAACCTGAGGGGTCAAGTTGCATCATCATTCTAATCACTCTCCCCAATTGACTTACTGGTTTGGCTTCCAGCTGCTGTTGTTATGGACCTCAGTGGATATTCTCCAGACTAGTCAATAAAACTGTGTTCACATACATTCAGGTGACTTCTGCAAGGCTAAGACCTGCATGTGGATGAACCAGGCCTTAGGTTGTACAGATGAACTCATAAAACGACAGGCTTATGGTTTCCAAGCCAAAGTTAGATTTCCGAAGAACTGAATGTAGTACTTTCTTTCTTTCTTTGTCTTTCTCAGGTGAAGTTGGATTCCCTGTCAACATACTGTATAGTAATCAATGTTTTGCTGGGGTTTGTTTGATCTTGACAGAAATGGGGCTAAATGGATGCTAGAAATTTTGAAAGTGCAGCGTCAAAAATGACTTACTATGACAGGTTTACTTTTTATTGCCTTGGAAAAGATTCTTACATATTATACTGTTTTACTGATATTTTAGCAAAGTATTTGCTTT